>NW_016814008.1:65538-78451 GCF_001698545.2 Rhinopithecus bieti
GATATAAATGATGAATTGATGGGTGCTGACGAGTTGATGGGTGCAGCACACCAACATGGCATAAGTATACATATGTAACAAACCTGCACGTTATGCACATGTACCCTAGAACTTAAAGTATAATTAAAAAATAAATAAATAAATAAAAAAGAAAAAAAAAAAGAAAAGAAAATGTAGTATATACACACAGTAGAATACTATGTAGCCATAAAAAAGAATTAAATCATATTCTTTACAGGGACATGGATGGAGCTGGAGGCCATCATCCTTAGCAGACTTACAGCTTCTAATTGCTGCCCAGGGCCCCTACAAATGCATCCACCACGTTACCTCCAGTAACGGAAACTCACATTGCCTCCCCCCTGCCAACCCAATGGTGCTGCAGTGAACATAATTATATAGTTCCTCTTCTGGATCTTTGTGCGATTTCTTTGGATATATGCCCCAGAGTGGACTTCTGCACCAGAAAGTATGTATATACATGATTTGACTAAGTCCCGAGACTTTCTCCAGAAAGGCTGCACTCATCTACACCTCCACCATCACTGCACAAGCGTTCCTGCATTTCCATATCTCTTCCAACCTGGCCCTATCCAGCTTTCCCAGGTTTGCTAGTGTAATAGGTGTAAATTGGCATCTCAATGTTATATAATTAACGTTTCTCTGGATACTAATGAGTTGGAAAATCTCTTCCTTTACTTGTTAGGCTTTGGGGTTTCCTCTTCTGTATATTGCTTATTCATGCTGTTTTTCCATTCAAATTTCTATCTTTTTCTTGTGCATACATGCAAGAGTTCCTGGAACACCGTAGCTTGTTAATTTCATATATTGCAAATATCTTCTCTCAGACACTGTTGATTAACTTTGTCCATGATGTCTTTCAACTTTGATGCAATCAGATTCATCTTTTTTTTGGGCAATAGGAGGCTTATGTTTTATGCTTTCAAAGGTTTCTTTTGGAAATTATTTACTGCTTCTGGTACACAAAAATATTCTCCTATATTTTCTCCTATTAACTTATAGCATTGTCGTTCACATTTCAGTCTTGATCTGGAGTCTACCTTTATATGTGGTATGAAGTACAAATCTAGTTTTCCTGACTCAATTTACTAAACAATCTGTGTTTCCCCACTGATTCTTAGTGCCACATTTATCATATAGTAAATTCACAAGGTATTTACCAGGAGAGAATAGAAGTATTTTAACTCATTTCATTAAGAGCATGAAATGCCTGTCAATTTATTCAGGTAATCTATGTTCTTTAACATTTTAAAGCTTTCTCCTTGATGATTTTCTTGTGTATTCTTGGTTATTAACTCTATACTTTCAGTTTTTTGGTGTTTGTTGTTTTCTTTTACCATCAGTTAATGCCATTAGTTTTTGCTGGTATAGAAAAGTGCTACTTATTTTTTTAAATTTATTTTTATTTTTATTTTTTGGAGACAGAGTCTTGCTCTGTCGCCCAGGCTGGAGTGCAGTGATGCGATCTCAGCTCACTGCAAGCTCTACCTCCCGGGTTCTCTCCATTCTCCTGCCTCAGCCTCCCGAGTAGCTGGGATTACAGGTGTGTGCCACCACGCCTGGCTAATTTTTGTATTTTTAGTAGAGATGGAGTTTCACCATGTTGGCCAGGCTGGTCTTGAACGCCTGACGTCAGGTGATCCGCCTGCCTCAACCTCCCAAAGTGCTGGAATTACAGGTGTGAGCCACTGCGCCTGGCCTGCTATTGATTTTTATAGGATGATCTCTCTAGCAACTTTGATGAGATTTTTTTATTAGTTCTCGTAAAATTAGTTCTAATACTTTGTGGATTATGTTGGTTTTACAGGCATATGGTCATATTACCTGCAAATGATGTCACTGTATCTCTTCCAGTCTTTACGCTTCATGCTCTCTCTCTCTTTTCCTTGTAACTTTGGCCAGAACCTCCAAGAATAAACACTGAAACCATATTTTCTATCCAAGGGGTTAGGAAATTATGGCCCATAGGCCAAATCCAGCCCACTGCCTGTTTTCATATAGCCCATGAGCCAAGAACATTTGCCGTTGATGTGATACTAGAAACACTAACTTTCAGCTCCAATTCAGCAAACTGTTATGCCAAAAAAGAATTTCCTTCTTCTCATTAAAAGACCTGTATTGCGGCCGGGCGCGGTGGCTCAAGCCTGTAATCCCAGCACTTTGGGAGGCCGAGACGGGCGGATCACGAGGTCAGGAGATCGAGACCATCCTGGCTAACACGGTGAAACCCAGTCTCTACTAAAACTACAAAAAACTAGCTGGGCGACGTGGCGGTGCCTGTAGTCCCAGCTACTCGGGAGGCTGAGGCAGGAGAATGGCGTGAACCCGGGAGGCGGAGCTTGCAGTGAGCTGAGATCCGGCCACAGCACTCCAGCCTGGGTGACAGAGCGAGACTCCGTCTCAAAAAAAAAAAAAAAAAAAAAAAGACCTGTATTGCAAAATCATTGTATGCAATATTATATCTTGAGTTTCACCCAAAAAAAATAGACGTATGTTTTGCTATTGTTATATAAATACCTATATAATATCCTTGATTGCTTCTTGGCCTTCAAAGCCTAATATTTTCTATCTAACCCTTTGGAGAAAATGTTTGCTGATCCCCCTTTCTATCAGCCTTTACTACAACTGCCTTTTTTTTTTTTTTTTTTTAAGAGATAGGATCTCACTCCGTCACCCAGGCTGGAGTGCCGTGGTGCAATCATGGTTTCCTACAGCCTCAACTTTCCAGGCTCAGGTGATCCTCCCACCTCAGCCTCCCTAGTAGCTGGGACTTCAGGTATGCACCACCACACCAAGCTAATTTTTGTATTTTAGTAGAGATGGGGTCTCACCATGTTGCCCAGGCTGGTCTCAAACTCCTGGGCTCAAGTTATTCACCCACCTCGGCCTCGCAAAGTACTGGGATTACAGGCATGAGCCACCGCACCTGGCCACTCCAATTGTTATTTACTATAGTTGTTTTGTGCTGCATTTCCCCCCAAATAAAAACGTCTGTCAAAATGAACCACTTAGAATGCCTTTAATAAAATAGGCATTAAATTATACAACTGTGTGGTTAAGGGGCTTTTTTGAAGTAGTCATGTTACTGCTCATCTTTAAACATTATGAATAATTTAAGCCCGAATGGAAGAAAATTAGATAAATGTAAAATACACTTCCAGAGTAAATATCAAATCAGGACATTCTGAGGTTATTTCAGGAATTCAAGGACAACAATGAAGACTCCAAATTTCTATTCTTGGCATAGAGAACGTTGATATTCAACACTCTTATCCCAAGACAGAACTTTCATTGAAACTGTCTGTTCCTGGAAACAGGCCCATCATAATACTAGCTGTTGTTCTTCAAAATCAGTATTTCAGGAATATTGTTCCACTGGTTTCAAAATGTTTATGATGGCTCTGTTTTTGGTTATTAGAACAAGAGACAATTACTGGCTAACCACTTGGTGAAGAGAGAAGTGGAGTGTCTGGTTGATTGGAGAGCCGGCCTCTGCACGTCCAACCTGGTCAGCAGTACCAAGAGCCATTACCCAGTTGCCCAGATTCCCACAGCCTAACACAACTACCTTCATTTCCCCATGTTCCTGTTATACCTGAATTAGCCCTGAGTACAGTTTTCCTCAAAAACCCAAAAACAATTCCACCTCTAGACTCTTCTCCTTGCAGTTCCCTTTGTCTGAAATACTCATCCCCCAGATGCCTGCACGATGCACTCCCTCACAACCTTCTGGCCCCTGGGGGTCACCTCACAGAGGGTAAACCCCAAAACCCCAAGAATAAAACTCTTTCCCCAACCTCCTTGACTGGTGCCTCATACTTATTTGTTGCCTGTACCCACTACCTCTAGAACGTAAGTACAGCAAAGTCAAGAATTTTATTTATTCACTGTGGTATCAGCACCAGAAACAATACCAAGCATGACACAGGCACTCAGTGTTTGTTGCTTTAATAAGTGGGCTTCTGGCCCAGCTTTTTTTTTTTTTTTTTAAGACTGGGTCTTGCCATGTTGCCCAAGCTGAACTCAAACTCTGTCCTCAAGCAATCTGCTAACCTCAGCCTCCCAAATAGCTGGGATTACAGGCATGAACCATCATGCCGAGCATAGAGACCCTTTTTTGTAATATGCCAGTTCAACACACATGCAGCAGGAAATCATGCTCTTGGTGTTCAATAACACATTAAAACTTACGGAAAACACATTATCAGGATGTGCAAATAGGGCAAAGCACAAATTTGCCAATAAACTGAGTTCTTACATCTAAACAATCATTAGGTCTTCCCTGTGCTAGTAACATTACCTCCATCTTCCAGGCTTTCCTCAGGCTACCCGCTGAATGTATTTAACAATTTTAAAACTTAATATTCTAGCAATGCTAGCAGTATCCCTAACACTTTCAAGGCACAGCTTATGAAGTAATACACTTACATATAAGATGGTGTTTGGAGCTAATGTTAAGGGACCCACCAGTCAGATTGCTATGGTTTGAGGGATATATGGTAGCTACATGGTCTGTAAGGCCGGTTATATTTAAGAAATTCCCTCTAGTGCTCAGTTAAACATGGAACATTGGGCATACAGCTAATTGTGCTCCCTCCTGAAACCCCACTAAACCCCATGAACTGAAAGGTTGAAGGGGGTGGAAATCGAAGGGGCAGAAGTAGCATTCAAAGACAAAATGTGTGAAAGGGGAAACGGCAGAGGAGAAGGAGTGCCATTTTGACTGATGGCAAGCAGGTGTGCTAGGGCCGAGTTAGCAAAGCAGAGAAAGCTGGAAGTGCAGCAGCCAAGAGGAAAGGAAAGCCAAGAAGAGCAAAGAATTCCAGCACAGCGCTCTGCAGAGGCTCCAGCCCAGGAGAGAAGCAGGGCAAAGGGGACATCTGCATGGATGGGCCAGACATGCACTTAAACCCCGCCTCTGCTGCAAGCCTAAACCAGAGATGGCCCAGACTGATACCAGCGTGGAAATAGAGATGGTGAGAAGTGGCAAGTTTCTGGATATATTGAGATACAGCCAACAGGATTTCAAAATGAAAGAATAACATGTTAGATTTCTGGCCCAAGCAACAGAAAAAAGTTAACATTAGTTGAAAACTAAGAGTTATAGTATTTTGGAAAGATCGAGTTCAGATTTAGATATTAAGTTTGAAATGACCATTGGACAGCCAAGCGACAGTGGTAAGCCATTATTTTTATTATTCTGGTCAGGAAGCTAGTCTGTCCTCTGCCCCAGAAAGACAGCATCTCTACCTTCCCTGATGGTTTGCCATACAAGAGTCCTTTAAAAGCTAGTCTAGGACATAAGTCATCACAAGATATGTAGAAACACCTTTGAGGATTTCCCTCCAACAGCATCATTCCCTTGTTTCTATAGGGTCTTGGCTTTTGGCAGATTTTTTCCATGAGCATGCCATTCAAACAGTATGATTAATATGGCCAACATGAGCCAAGACAAAAATTCTAGTTTGTACTGTAAGCATCAGAATTAGACCAACCTGTACCATTGAGCTTAGCTATAACCCCCAGGGTTCCAACTGAACATACTTCAAACCATCAATATCTACCTTAGAAAACCAAGTCGCTTGCTACTTAAGTTTCTGTATTAACCCAAAGCATTAACCCAAATGGAGCAAGATGTATTAGCAATTGCACAGACTGCAACTTGGCTCACAAGGAAGAAGTCTAGGGTGATTCCCATCTGTAACAATCCTGGCCAGTGAATTAGGCTGGCCTGGGTGTCTGCCAGGACCCAGGTAGTGTTTCCCTAAAAACTAACAGGTCTCCTATGACCACCACTAAGGGTCTAAGTCAATGTGTTTTAGGAAAGAGGCAAACTGATATACAGCTTAAATAGAAGTAGAACAGAGCTTCCCTGGACACAGCATTTACAATTTTACCGTACCCAAAGTGAGATCTATACCACTTAGCACAGGTGGCTCCAGCATAGCCTCCCAGCCAGCTGGTAAGCCTGAAAATTCCCAGTTCCATCTACTCAGGGGGTCTGCCTGAGGAGAGTCAGTCTAGATTATTGATAATACCAGCTGGGTTGCATTTATCCACTTCACAAAATAGGTCAGCTGTCTGGCTGAGAATGGCAGTCCCAGCAGTCAGATTGCTGTGGTTTGAGGGACATATCAGTTTCCTTCTGTACAAAAACGTCAGGGCAGTTCTGAGAGGAGGGTCAATGTCCAATGACCCAACGTTCATTGTTCAACATGAACTTCAATGCTCCCAGTGTTTATCAAATGTAAGTGCTGCTTTGTGGATGAAGCCATGATGGCCAAAAAATGCATCATCTAGAGGATGGGGCAAGACAGACATTTAAACAGTCAGCTGTCTGGCTGAGGATGGCAGATCCAGCAGTCAGATTGCTATAGTTTGAGGGACATGCCGTGGATTTTTCTTTCTGTATCAAGACTCCAGCACAGTTCTGGGAGGGGTGTCACTAATGCCCCTCTTTCTTTCTCACCTTCTAGGGTATAAGACAGGTTCCCTCAGTAGATGCTGGCTTGTTTGTTGCTCTCCCATCATCTCCACAAAATTGATATCCCATTCCAGGAGCTACAACTCCAGCTATTATCCAACCATTCCCTGCTCACACCCAGACCTTCTGTAGATCAGGTGAAAGGGATAGGACACTAAGATTTAACAGGTTTGAGTCCCCAAGGCCTCCCTTTTGGCTTAGGGAAAATAAGCTCATCAATAACCTAGGAGGAATCTATGGAGAAACATCAGTCTTAGATGGGGGTTAGAGCGGATAAAGTCAATCTTCCAGGCAGGGAAAAGGGAACTACCTTTTGTGATATGGCATGAGCTTGTAGCAGGAGTCAGAAGTCTGGTGTGCAACAGTGGCCTCTGCATCCAAAACACAGTTCAGTTCAGTCAGCAGCTTGATTCTAGTTAGTTTCAGAACCAGACTTTGCCATGGGTATCTGAGGGAGTGACCCAGAAAGGTTCCAATTTGAGAGGCCTTTTTGATCTGTTCTTCCACTTAGAACATGAACTGGCAAACAGCTAGGCCATTAACAGCCCAGGAGTTTGAGTTCTGCTCTGAGTGGGGCAACCACATTCACTCTTAGCTCTGCAGGGCTGGTTCTGAGGCTGAGGACTTGCATCAGCCCAGTGGGTACTGAGGTTTCAACTCAGCCAGACCATCACTCAGGCAGGCTCAGGCAAGTACAAAGGAGGGCATCTTGGGCCGGTGGCTTTTCCTCCCCAGTAGCAGAGTAGGTAGGATGCAGTTTCTCCATAGGAATTACAACTACTTTTCCACATAAAGCCAAGATGCCACTGGGTAAAGACTGTTTCATTCTTGGCTATTTCGTGGCTATTTCTAAGCAAGGCTTTTGGGGTGCTTTCTACCTTGTTAGTCTTTGAGTGCAAGTTGACCCATCCTAAAATAATTTCAGGACTAAGTCACAAAGCCTCTGGAGATGAGGTGTTTCATTTCAATGGGAACTCAAGAAGCAAGCCAAGAGCTACTTTCCAAAAGAGATCCACCTGGGTAGCCTTGTCAGAGGGGTCACAACTCCAAGACACCAATGGCACCTCCAGGTGGGAGGCTGACACCCTTTGCCAGAGGCCCCAGTTGACAAAATTCAGATGTGTTCCATTTCCAGTGCCCAAGGAATCCAACAAGGCATTGTAGCTTACACCAGTAAGCCAGGCCCATTACCATCAGTCTCTAAACAGCTGCTCATGGCTCAACCAGTTTCATTCACCCAACACCCTGTGTCAGCTTTAGTGACCCCTTGACCTTCTTTCTCCCCACTAGGAAGAAAGCGGATGACTGAAAGCACTATTGTGGCTGCTTGTTTCAATCCTATCTCCCACCCCTTAGTCTCATTAACAGGACGGTGAAGACTTACCCTCACACTTGGGCAGCAGCGTTCACTACCAGACATAGGGTACCAAGGTACTTGCTTCTCATCTCCCCTGACCCAGCCTGTGAAGGATCTTTGTCCTTTCTCTTGCAGAAATTCAGATTTGTGTCCCATTCTCATCACCAAAACTTAAGAACCATCAAGAGTCAAGATTTTACCCTGCTTCCAAGCTAACGAGTTAGCCTGCCACAGTTTTATAGATACCGAGACAGGAAACCCCTGGTCAGAGGAAAAAAGACTGACTTACTGCCTGGTAGGTGGCATGAGCTTCATGCTTGAATCTGTTTCCCCTACCCCCAGCCTCCCTTATGCAAGTCTCATGGCACTGGGGAGCAGCCTTGAGCAGCGTAGCTCTGGCACAGCTGAGGGATTTGAAGCTTATGGAACCCCAATCCCCGATCATTCAAAGGAGCTGCTAGTATGTCTGATTTGACACCTATCAAGATAGACTTCCAAGAATATTCAGGAAGACAACCTAGTTTTCAATGACTTAATCTAATTCTGGTAAGATGAGTTGTCCCTGCAGTTAAGGGACACTGCCCTCCTGTTCCTCGTGCTCCACCTCCCAAATCTTGCTGTGTTCTCGGACACAGACCCTCAGGCTGGGTGGCTAAAATCCAGAACTCGACTTGACCACCAGTATCTGTCATGTGGTTCTGACAGGACTGCCTTCCTGCATAGGTAATTATTTTCTGATGGCTTAACTATGCCTTTCTCAATGCTAGGAGTGGGACCAAGTTTATACGACAAATGGGGAAAAGAATTATCTGTTCTACTGTCCTAGGAGGTTTTCCCCTTCTCCAGCCTCCAATGGCAAGAACCTGGGAACCTACCTTGTTCTGACAGGACTGCCCTTTTCCCATCCCTTCGACATGAAGATTTTGCCTCAGTCTTCAGAGTCCTGGTCCTCGCAGGTATTAATTTCCTCAAAAACAGTTTTGAGGCCTTTGAAGACTGGAGTATGTCAGGAAAATTGGGTTTGATGAGAAAAAACCAGAGCACCACAGGCCTAGGATCTGGGCTGGCAAAAGTGGATTTGGTGGTTTGGTTACATAAAAAAAATGATCTGACATTTTAATCGGGGTTTAGGCTCAAGCCGGTGTTTCATCATTTTTCTTGAAAAGCTCTCAAAACATCCAAGTGTGGTAGAGTTTGAAGACAATTAGGATTCGGAAGAAACATAGGCTTTTGTCACCACTACAAACTCCACCATAACAGTTTAAATTCCAGGTACAGTTGTCACTCCAAGGTGGTTTTTCCTGAAAACTAAAACCTATACATGTTGAGTAACTGTAAGGTTCAATCACATTTACAAGAGAACAGACCTACTCACTGTGAAGTATCTTTAAGTCTCCTACCAAAGCCTAACCTCACTCTCAAGGCATGTAAACCCCATATCCCAAGATAGGTGAAGCTTATCAAGTGACTGTTTTAACAGTACGCAGTCACACTTCATCTTATTACACTAACTCTTTAGAGATGTCCTTAGTCCTTTTGTCTTTTAGAGCTGCTAGTCATCTGAACTTGCTGGTTCCCTCCAGCCATTCTCCTGTGCATTTGGTGGGCAAACCTGGGTTCTGCCCAGCCAAGGCTCCAGCTTCCCTGGAATCCTCTGGAAAGGAAGGAAATGGGAAGCAGCTGGAGTTGCTAGCTATGCCTGGGAGGTTACCTTCAGGTGTTTTAATTTATGCCCTAGGACCCTACACACAGGAGAGGAGATAGCCTTAGCACAAAGACTCTCAACTGGGGTGGGGAGGTAGGTCTTGTACTGCAAGGGGACATTTGGCAATATGTGAAGACATTTTTGGTTGTCCCAACTAGGAAGTGGGGACTACTAGTATCTGGCAGGTGAAAGTAAGGGATGCTGCTGAACATCCTACATTGCACAGGACAGTGCCACCCCCGAACAGAGTTGTCCAGCTCATAAGGTCAAGAAACCTTGCAAGTCTATCCTCAGGTGAGCTTGATGGGCATTTTAACGTATAGCATTGCTCTGAAACAATGAGATCTCAATACAGGTGCACTGAGTTGAAGTGATATCACATTAGATTTGAAAGAGCTTTACTGGCCGGGCGTGGTGGCTCACATCTGTAATCCCAGCACTTCGGGAGGCCAAGGCAGGTGGATCACGTGGTCAGGGAATCGAGACCATCCCAGCTAACATGGTGAAACTCCATCTCTACTAAAATTACAAAAAAATGAGCCAGGTGTGGTGGCACTTGCCTGTAGTCCCAGCTACTCGGGAGGCTGAGGCAGGAGAATCACTTGAAACCAGAAGGCAGAAGTTGCAGTGAGCCGAGATCACACCACTGCACTCCAGACTGGGCGACAGAGCGAGACTCCATCTCAAACAAAACAAAAAAAAGAAAGAGCATTACTACCTTTCTGCTCTTATCTCTAAAACTCCAGTTTTTACCTTCAGCAGGAAGTCTGATTCAAGTCAACTCTTGTCACTTCCTGCCTGGGACTGTTTCTCTTTGTCTCTAAGTAGCTTCAGGATTTTTTACTTCTTCCCTTTTCCCTGCTCTTCTTTACTCCCTGAGAATGATTTAAGCTCCCAGTGGGGCTTAGGTATTCTGGTTTGGGAGAAGCAGCACCTGGGCCACTATCATCACCCACTCAGGCTGACTTTGGAGGTGTGCAGCCCTGCTGGTGTTTGTTTGTCTGCACCCACTCTCATCATTGCTGAAGCATTCACAGCCTATCTCCTGGCTCCTGACTCCAAGTCTGTATTCATCTTCCAACACTGGGCCATTCCCGCCTGCTAATTCTCTGTTTGGGAAGAGTCACCATTCCAAAGCAATGATGAGTTTTCTCATGTTCTCCTGGGACACTCTGGAGCCCTGGGATATAGCAGCGGATGGGGAGCCGACTATGTCAAGGCTTCTCTTGGCCTTCATGAGCCCTGCTACCATTTCCACTCTGCCACCATTGCACTAAGTGCGTGAGGCTCTTAGTAAAGCAATGCGTTCCAGACAGAGACACTTGTGAACATAGAGTCCAAAACAAGTGGGCACACTTTGGCCTCAACTTAGGACAGCTGTACCTGAAAACCTTAAGGAGAAAAAGAGTCTTCAGTTAGACGCGTGTTTAGTTGTGTTTTTACGTTGAGAAGTAGATAGAGGGAAGAAACGATAAAACACAGGAGGAAAGCCACCTTCCTTGCTATAGCTATATCAGGGGAAACCAGCTACTGCCACATTCTGTCACCGACCACTGGGAAGTGTTGGAGATGGACACTGTCAGCTTCACACTTTCTCCAAAAGCAGCCAGGAACCTACAGAAGTACATAGACTGTCTTGATTTTACGTGATGCTGAGCTAATGTAAACTAAACAAGACTGGTTTCTGGGCCTCATTTGTCCTGGGTGCCATAGGTTGGTGTCAACATGCCCCTCAGTTCAGCACCATGACTGACAGTTAGTAGATACAGAGACAGAGAGCAGGGCTGTTCATCCAGGCCTGAGGACAGAGGCTACCCACCTGGAAGTCTTTTTTGAAGCCAGAAATCCCACTGCCAGCAGCCCGGAGTCCACTCTCTCAGTTCCTTAAAGTGCTAAGGCCAAGCGTTTTGAAGTCCCTGGAGGGTAGGGCTCACGTACTTAAATACTTTTCTCCTTCAGCCAGCTCTCAGCTGGAGCCAAGGCTGTTTCAGGCTAAAGCTGGGTCCAGTGACTTCAGCTGTGTGGAAGGGGAAGCAGCAGCCTCTGATCTGTGGGTTTAGAGGGATAATTCGTTTCAGGAGCCTTTTAGGAGCTAATGTACAATGGAAAATGGTTCTGTTTCTCTGTGTAAGATGCTGATGTACCTAAGGTTAAATTGTAATCACCTTAAACTTGAAAATCAGTTTTCTATTTCCCTTTTCCTTGTCTAATGAACATGTTAAGACTTCTGCTACACATACATGACCCCTTGAAAAACACATAGCATGTTTTGCATGAATTAATACTTTATGTCAATGGTGTCATTCTGCTTTTCCTTTTGTGACAGACTTCCTCACTCAAATCATTTGAATCATTAGTTTTTGTCAATACATGAAATCTAGTTTTTTGTTTTTTACCACTCTAGAACACGGGTCGGCAAATTGGAGCAGCACCAAATCCCACCCACTGCTTGTTTTTGTAAAGAGTTTTGTGGGATACAGTCAAATCCATGTGTTTACACACTATCTTCGGCCGCTTTGGGGCTACAGTGGTAGTGTTGATTGCTGTGACTAAGTCTAAAATATTTACTATCGAGCCCTTACAGAAAAACTCTATCAGTCTCTGCCCTGTAATATTCCATTGAATTAATTTTCCACTTTTTAATTTATCAGTACTCTGGGATTGATTGATATATACATTCTTTTCAGTCTTTTAATATTAAATAATGCTCAATAAAGGCCGGGCACGGTGGCTTAAGCCTGTAATCCCAGCACTTTGGGAGGCCGAGACGGGCAGATCACGAGGTCAGGAGATCGAGACCATCCTGGCTAATGCAGTGAAACCCCATCTCTACTAAAAATACGAGGAAAAACTAGCCGGGCGAGGTGGTGGGCACCTGTAGTCCCAGCTACACGGGAGGCTGAGGCAGGAGAATGGCGTAAACCCAGGAGGCGCAGCTTGCAGTGAGCTGAGATCCGGTCACTGCACTCCAGCCTGGGCAACAGAGCGAGACTCCGTCTCAAAAAAAAAAAAATAATAATAATAATAATGCTCAATAAACAATCCTATATACATATATGGCATGTGGACATGCTGACAAGTGAGACTCTAGGATGTTCATACAAATCTCAAACATCTTTCATTAGATTTATTATAATTTATCTTTTTTTATTTTGATTATGCATAGTATCTTTTTAAAAACTAATACACTTTACAGCCAGTGAATAAGGACCAAAATAATTGTTCACATTGATTTTGTATTCATTAACCTTATTGAATTAGTAAGAATTAGGCTTGACCATGTGTAACCAAAACCCGATGAAAATAACCTGTCCAGATGATGACAGGGGGCGGAGCAAGACGGCCG
>NW_016814009.1:0-10234 GCF_001698545.2 Rhinopithecus bieti
TTATACCTGATGTAAATGACGAATTGATGGGTGCTGGCGAGTGATGGGTGCAGCACACAAACATGACACAAGTATACATATGTAACAAACCTGCACGTTGTTTACATGTACCCTAGAAATTAAAGTATAATAATAATAATAATAATAATTGTCAAATGAATTCAAACATTACAAAGAAGTTTCTCAGAAAGATTCTTTCTAGGTTTTGTCTAAGAATATTTCCTTTATCAACCCAGGCTTCAATGCGATCAAATGTATCCCTCCTTAGATATCCCAAACACAGTGTTACCAAACTGTTCCATGAAAAGAATCATGTAACACTGTGTGGTGAATTAACGCATCACAAAGTGGGTTCTCAGAAAGCTTCTTTCTAGTTTTTATCTGAGGATAATTCCTTTGTCACCAGAGGCTTCAATGCTATTCAAAATATCCCTTCTCAGATTCCCCAAAGAGTGCTACCAAACTGCTCTATGAAAAGAGAGGTGTAACTCTGTGAGATGAATTCACACATCACATAGCTGTTTCTCAGATAGGTTCTTTCAAGTTTTTATCTGAGGATATTTCCTTTTTCACAATATTCCTCAATGTGTTCCAGAATATACCATTGCAGATTCTATGAAAGAAGTGTTAGCAATCTTCTCAATGAAAAGAATGGCATAACTCAGTAAGATGAATTCACACATCACAAAACAGTTTCACAGTAAGCTTCGTTCTGACTTTTGTCTGAGGATATATCCTTTGTCACCATTGGCTTCAGTGCGCTCTGAAATATCCTATTGCAGATTCCACGAAAATAGTTTATCAAAGTACTCAATTAAACAAACGGGTAACTCTGTATGATGAATTCACACATCACAGAGAACTTTCTCAGAAAGATTCTTTCCAGTTTTTATGTGAGGATATTTCCTTTTTCACTATAGGCCTTAATGCACTCCCAAATACCCCTTTGTGGATTCCACGTAAAGAGTTTTATCAAAGTGCTCCATAAAAATAAAGGTGTAACTCCGTGAGATGAATTCACACATCACAAAGAACTTTCTCAGAAAGCTTCTTTCTAGTTTTTATCTAAGAATATTTCCTTTGTCATGATAGGCTTCAGTGCGATCCAAAATACCCCTTTTCACATTCCCCAAGAACAGTTCTAACAAACTGATCCATGAAAAGGATCGTGTATCTCTGTGAGTTGAATTCACACATCACAAAGCAGTTTCTCAGAAAGATTCTTTGTATGACTTATCTGAGGATATTTCCTTTGTCACCATAGGCTTGAATGCAACTCAAAATATCCCTTCTCAGATTACCCACAAGCAGTGCAACAGAATTTCTCCATGAAGAGAAAGGTGTAACACTGTGAGATGATTTCACACATCACAAAGAAGTTCCTCAGAAAGCTTCTTTATAGAATTTATATAGAATTTATCTTAGGATATTTCCTTCGTCACCATAGACTTTGAACCGATGGAAAAATCTCAGATTCTCAGATTCCCCCAAAACATTGCTAACAAACAGTTCCATGAAAAGAAAGGTGTAACTCTGTGAGATGAATTCACAAGCCACAAAGCAGTTTCTCAGAAAGGTTCTTTCTAGTTTTTGTCTGAGAATATTTCCTATGTCAACACAAACTTCAATGTGCTGCGAAATAACCCATTGAAGATTCGAAGAATATAGTGTAAGCAAACTGTTCAATGAAAAAAATGGTGTAACCCTGTGAGATGAATTCACGTATCACAAAGCAGCTTATTGGATATCTTCCTTTTCGTTTTCATCTCAGGATATTTCCATTGTCATTGTAGGCTTCAATGCTATCCAAATTATCCCTTTTGATATTCCCAAAATACATTGCTACCATGTTGCTGCATGAAAATAATCGTGTATCTCCATGAGATGAATCAACACATGACAACGCTGTTTCTCAGAATGCTTCTTTCTAGCTTTTATCTGAGGATATTTGCTTTTTCACCATAGGCCTCAATGCAATCTCGTATATCCCTTTGCAGATTCCATGAAAACAGTGCTAGCAAACTGTTCCATGACGAGAAAGGTGTAACTTTGTGAGAAGCTTTGTGATAGTTGAAAACATATATCACAGAGAATTTTCTCAGAAAGTTTCTTTCTGGCTTTTATCTGTAAATATTTTCTTTCAGACCATAAGCTTCAATGTGCTCTGAAATATCCCATTGCAGATTCCAAGGAAACAGTTTCAGCAAACTGCTCAATGAGAAGAACAGTGTCACTCTGTGAGATGAATTCACACATCACAAAGCAGTTTCTTAGGAAGCTTCCTTCTAGTTTTTATCTGAGTACATTTCATTTGTCACCATAGGCTTCAATGCACTAACAAATATCCTATTTCATATTCCACGAAAACAGTGTTATAGAACTGCTCATTGAAGAGAACAGTATAACTCTGTGAGATGAATTCACACATCATGAAGAAGTTCCTCAGAAAGCATCTTTTTGGTTTTATCTGAGGATATTTCTTTGTCACCATAGGTTTCAATGTGCTCCGAAATATCCTAGTGCAGATTCCAAGAAAACAGTGTTAGTAAACTGCTCATTGAAAAGAACAGTGTAACTCTGTGAGTTCAATTCACACATCCCAAAGCAATCTCTCAGAAAGCTACTTTTTGGTTTATTATCTGGGGATATTTCCTTTGTCACCATAGGACTCAATGCGCTCCCAAATATCCTGTTGCAGATTCCATGAAAACAGGGTTATCAAACTGCTCACTGTAAAGAATGGTGTAAGTCTGTTAGGTTAATTCACACAGCACAAATAACTTTCTCAGAAAGCTTCTATCTAGTTTTTATGTGAGGATATTTACTTTGTCACCATAGGCTTCAATTCATTCCCAAATATAATATGGCAGATTCCACGAAAACAGTTTCTTAGAAAGCTTCTTTCTAGTTTTTATCAGTTTCTCAGACAATTTCTTTCTAGTTTTTATCTGAGGATATTTCCTTTTTCACTATAGTCCTCAATGCACTCGCAAATATCCCTTTGCAGATTCCATGAAAACAGAGTTAGCGAACTGCTACATGAAAAGAATGGTGTACCTCGGTGAGATGAATTCACACATGATAAACAATTTCTTGGAAAGATTCTTTCTTGTTTTTATCTGAACATAGTTCCTTTGTCACCGTAGGCTTCAAGGTGATTCAAAATATCCCTATTCAGATTCCCCAAAAACAGTGCTACCAAGCTTCTCCATGAAAACAGTGGTGTAACTCTGTGAGATGAACTCACACATCACAAAGATGTTTCTCATAAACTTTCTTTCTAGTTTTTGTCTGAAGATATTCCCTTTGTCAAAATAAGCTTCAATGCGCTCCGAAATATCCCATCGCAGATTCCAAGAAAACAGCGGTAGCAAACTGCTCAATGAAAAGAACAGTGTAAATCTGTGAGATGAATTCTCACATCACAGGGCAGTTTCTCAGAAAGATTCTTTCTACTTTTTATCTGAGGATATTTGCTTTCTCACCATAGTCTTCAATGTGATCCAAAATATCCCTTCTCAGGTTCCCCAAATACAGTGCTATCAACTGATCTTGAAAAGAATGGTGTAACGCTGTGAAATGAACTAACACATCATGAAGTGGTTTCTCAGAAAATTTCCTTCTAATTTCTTATGAGAATATTTCCTTTGTCACTGTAAGCTTCCATGCACTCTGAAATATCCCATTGCAGTTTCCAATAAACAGTGTTAGCATCCTGCTCCATGAAAAGAGCAGTGTAATTCTGTGAGATGAATACACACATCACAAAGCAGTTTCTCATAAAGGTTCTGTCTAGTTTTATCTCAGGATATTTCCTTTTCACCGTAGACCTCAATGTGCTTCCAAATATCCCTTTGCAGTTTCCAGGGAAACAGTGTTTGCATGAAAACAGTGGTGTAACTCTGTGAGATTTAAACTCTGCTCCATGGAAATAAAGGTGCAACTCTGTGGGATGAACTACCACATCAGAAAGTACTTTCTCAGAAAGCTTCTTTCCGATTTTTTCTGAGGATATTTCCTTTGTCAACATAGGCTTCAATATGATACAAAATATCCCTTCTCATATTCCCCAAAAACAATACTACCAAAATGTGAATGGAAAGGATCGTGTAATGCTTTGAGATTATTTAACACATCACAAAGCAGTGTCTCAGAACGCTTCTTTCTAGTTTTTATATGAGGATATTTCCATTGTCATCATAAGCTTCAATGCACTCCGAAATATCCCATTGAAGATTCCAAGAAAAAGAGTGTTTGAAAACTACTCAGTGAAAAGAACAGTGTAACTCTGTGAGATGAATTCAAACATCACAAAGAAATTTATCAGAGAGCTTTCTTCTACTTTTCTCTGAGGATATTTCCTTTTCCCCTTAGGCCTCAATGCCCTCCCAAATATCCCTTTACAGATTCCAGGTAAACAGTGTTAGCAAACTGCTCTATGAAAAGAAAGGTGTAACACTTTGAGTTGAATTAACACATCAGAAAAAACTTTCTCAGAAACCTACTTTCTATTTTAATTCAGGATATTTCCTTTGTCACCATAGGCTTCAATGCAATCCAAAATATCCCTTCTTAGATTAACCAATAACAGCGCCACCAAACTGTTAAATGAAAAGAAAGTTGTAACTCTGTGAGATGAAATCAAAAGTCATGAAGCAGTTTCTCAGGAAACTTTTTTCTAGTTTTATTCTTAGGATATATAGTATGCCATCACAGGCTTCAATGCAATGTATAATATTACTTCTGAGATTCCCAAAAAACAGTGCGACTGACCTGCTACATGAAAAGATCGTGTAACTCTGTAAGATGAATTCACAAATCACAAAGCAGTTTCTCAGAAAGCTTCTTTCTAGATTTTTCTGAGGATATTTCCTTTGTCACCCTCAGCTTCAAAGAGCTCCAAAATATCCCAATGCAGATTCCAAATAAAAGAACAGTATAACTCTGTGAAATGAATTCACACATCACAAAGCAGTCTCTCAGAAAGGTTATTTTTGATTTTTATCTGAGGATATTGCCTTTGAAACCATAGGCTTCAAAGTACTCTGAAATATCCTATTGCAGATTACATGAAAACATTGTTAGCATACTGCTCCATGAAAAGAATGCTACAAGTCTGCGAGATGAATTCACACAACACAAAGAGGTTTCTCAGAAAGTTTCTTTCTGGATTTTATCTGAGGATATTTCCTTTTTCACCACAGGCTTCAATGTTGTCCCAACTATCCTTTTGCAGATTCCATGAAAAGAGTGTTAGCAAACTGCTCCAAGGAAAGAAAGGTGTAAGTCTGTGAGATGAATTCACATCACAAAGAACTTTCTCAGGAAGTTTCTTTCTAGTTTTTATCTGAAGACATTTCCTTTGTCACCATATGCTTCAGTATAATTCCAAGTACCCCTTCTCAGATTCCCCCCAAAAAATGCTATAACACTGCTCCATGAAAAGAAAGCTTTAACTCTCTGAGATGAATTCACACATCACAAAGAAGTTTCTCAGAAAGCTTCTTTCTAGTTTTTATCTGAGGATATTTCCTTAGTCACTGTAGGCTTCAATGCAATCCAAAATATCCCTTATCAATTTTCCCAAAAACAGTGCTATCAAACTGCTACTTGAACAGAATCGTGTATCACAGTGAGATGAATGAACACATCACAAAGCAGTTGCTCAGAATGCTCCTTTCTAGTTTTTATTTGAGTATATGTTCTTTGTCATAATAAGCTTCAAGGTGCTCTGAAATACTCCATTGCAGATTCTAAGAAAGCAGTGTTAACAAACTGCTCAATGAAAAGAACAGTGTAACACTGTGAGTTGAATTCACACATCACAAAGCAGTTTCTCAGAAAGCTTCTCTCTAGTTTGTATCTGAGGATATTTCCCTTTTCACTATATGCCTCAAAGCACTCCCAAATATCCCTTTGCAGATTGCATGAAAAGAGTGTTAGCAAGATGCTCTATGAAAAGAAAGGTGTAATTCTGTGAGATGAATTCACACATCACAAAGAAATTCTGCAGAAAGCTTCTTTCCAATTTTTATCTGTGGATATTTACTTTGTCATCATAGGCTACAATGTGATCCAAAATATCCCATCTCAGATTCCCCCGAAATGGTGCTAGCAAACACACCCAAGAAAAGAATCATGTAACTCCGTGAGATACATTAACACATCAAAAAAAGTTTCTCACAAAATCTCTTTCTCCTTTTCATCTGAGGATATTTCCTTTTTCACTACTGACCTCAATGCATTCCCTAACATCCATTTGCAATTTCCATGAAAAGAGTGTTAGCAAACTGTTCCATGAAAAGAATGGTGTAACTGTGTGAGATGAATTCAGACCTCACAAAGAACTTTTTCAGAAAGCTTCTTTTTAGTTTTTATCTGAGGATATTTCCTTTGTCAACATAGCCTTCAATGCAATTCAAAATATCCCTTTTCAGATTGCCCCAAAACAGGGCTACCACACTGCTCCGTGAAAACAGTGTTGTAATTCTTGAGCTGAATACACACATTAGAAGATGTTTCTCAGAAACCTTCTTTATAGTTTTTATTTCAGGATATTTCCTTTTTCACCATAATCCTTAATGCCCTCCCGAATATCCCATTGCAGATTAAATGAGAAAAGTGTTAGCAAACTCCTCAATGAAAAGAACGGTCTAAATCTGTGAGACGAATTAACACATCACAAACAGTTTCTCAGAAAACATCCTTTTTGGTTTTTATCTGAGCATAATTCCATTGTCTCCATAGGCTTCAATGCACTCCCAAGTATCCTATTACAGATTCCATGAAACCAGTGTTATCAGACTGCTCAATAAAAAGAATGGTACACTTCTGTGAGACGAATTCACACATCACAAAGCAGTTTTTCAGAAAGATTCTTTCTAGTTATTATTTGAGGATATTTCCTTTTGCACCATCATCTTCAGTCTTCAATGCACTCCCGAATATGCCTTTGCAGACTCCACGAACACAATATTACCAAACTGCTCAATGAAAAGAATGGTGTAACACTGTGAGATGAATTCACACATCCAAAGCAGTTTCTCAGAAATCTTCTTTCTCATTTTTATATGTGATTATTTCCTTTGTCACCATAAGCTTCAATGCGCTCCGAAATATCCCATTGCAGATTTCAAGAACACAGTGTTAGCAAACTGCTCAATCAAAAGAAAAGTGCAAATCTGTGAGATGAATTCACACATCACAAACAGTCTCTCAGAAAGCTTCTTTCTTTCTTTCTAGTATTTTTCTGATGATATTTCCCTTTTCACTATACACCTCAATACACTTCCAAATATCCCTTTGCAGATTCAATGAAAACAATGTCTGCAAGATGCTCCATAAAAAGAAAAGTGTAACTCCGTGACATCATTTCACACATCACAAGAACTTTCTCAGAAAGCCTGTTTCTAGTCTTTGAGGATATTTTCTTTGTAACCATAGGCTTCAATGCGATTCAAAATATTCCTTCTCAGATTCCTGAAAATCTGTGCTACAAAACTGATCTGTGAAAGGAATCTTGTATCACTGTGAGATGAATTAACATATCATAAACCTGTTTCTCAGAAAATTTCTTTCTCCTTTTTATCTGAGGATATTCTCTTTTTCACCATAGGCCTCAATATGCTCGCAAATATCCCTGTGCAGATTCCACCAAAACAGTGTTAGCAAACTGCTCCGTTAAAAGAATGGTGTAACATTGTGAGATGAATTCAAACATCACAAAGAAATNGCTACAAAACTGATCTGTGAAAGGAATCTTGTATCACTGTGAGATGAATTAACATATCATAAACCTGTTTCTCAGAAAATTTCTTTCTCCTTTTTATCTGAGGATATTCTCTTTTTCACCATAGGCCTCAATATGCTCGCAAATATCCCTGTGCAGATTCCACCAAAACAGTGTTAGCAAACTGCTCCGTTAAAAGAATGGTGTAACATTGTGAGATGAATTCAAACATCACAAAGAAATTTCTCAGAAAGCTTCTTTCTAGTTTCTATGTGAGGATAATTCCTTTGTCACAAAAGACTTCAATTCATTCCAAAATATCCATTCCCAAGTTCCCCAAAACCGTGCTACCAAAGGGTTCCATGAAAAGAATGGTGACTATGTAAGATGAATTCACATATCACTAAGCAGTTTCTCAGAAATCTTCTTTCTAGTTTTATACGAGGATATTTCCTTTTCACTACAGACCTCAGTGTGCTTCCAAGTATCCCTTTGCAGTTTCCACGAAAACACTGATAGCAAAGTACTACAAGAAAAGAGAGCTGTAATTCCATGAGGTGAATTAACACATCACAAAGCAGTTTCCCAGAGAGCTACTTCCCAGATTTTATATGAGGATATTTCCTTTGTCACGATAGGCTTCAATGCGACCTAAAATATCCCTTCTCAGATTCCCCAAAACACCGCTAGCAAACTGATTCATGAAAAGTATCGTGTAACTCTGTGGGATGAATTAACATATCACAAAGAACTTTCTCAGGAATCTTCTTTCTACTTTTATATCATATTATTTAATTTGTCACCATAAGCATGAATGCACTCTTAAATATCCCATTGCAGATTCCAAGGTAACAGGGTTAGCCAACTGTTCAATGAAAGCAGCAGTGTAACTCTGTGAAATGAATTCACACATCACAAATCAGTTTCTCAGAAAGCTTCTTTCTAGTTTTATCTGAGGATATTTCCTTTTCACAATAGGCCTCAAAGCACTCCCAAATATCCCTTTGCAGATTCCACAAAACAGTGTTTGCAAACTGCTCCATGAAAAGAAAGATGAATCTCTGTGAGATGAATTCACACATCACAAAGAACTTTCTCAGACAGCTTCCCTCTAGTTTTATCGGAGGATATTTCCTTTGTCACTATAGGCTTCAATGTGATCCAAAATATCCCTTCTCAGATTCCACAAAACAGTACTACCAAACTGATCCATGAAAAGAATCGTGTAACTCTGTGAGATGAATGTGCAAGTCATAAAGCAGTTTCTCAGAATCCTTCTTTCTGGTTTTGTTTGAGGATATTTCCATTGTCACCCTAAGCTTCAAAGTGCTCCAAAACATCCCATTGTAGATTCCAAGAAAACAGTGCTATCAAGTTGCTCAATGAAAACAACAGTGTAAATCTGTGAGATGAATTCACATATCACAAAGCATTTTCTCAGAAAGCTTCTTTCTAGTTTTATCTGAGGATATTCTCTTTTCACTACAGGCCTCAATGTGCTTCCAAATATTCCTGTGCAGATTCTATGAAAACAGTGTTAGCAAACTGCTCCATGAAAAGAAAGGTGTAACTCTGTGAGATGAATTAACACATCACAAAACAGTATCTAAGAAATCTTCTTTCTAGTTTTAATATGATGATATTTCCTTTGTCACCATAGGCCTCATCGCGCTCCCAAATATCCCTTTGCCAGTTCCACGAAAACAGTGTATGCACACTTCTCCATGAAAAGAAAATAAACCTCTGTGAGTTGAATTAACACATCACAAAGAACTTTCTCAGAAACGGTTTTCTAGTTTTATCTGAGAGTATATCCTTTGTCACCATAGGCTTCATTGTGATCCAAAATATCCATTCTCAGATTACCCAAAACAGTGCAACCAAACTCCTCTGTGAAATGAATCATGTACCTCTGTGAGATGAATTAAAAAATCACAAATCAGTTTCTCAAAAGCTTCTTTCTTGTTTTGTGTGAGGATATTCCCTTTGTCATCATAAGCTTCAATGTGTTCTGAAATATCCCATTGCAGATTCCAAGTAAAGAGTGCTGGCAAACTGCTCAATGAGAAGACCAGTGTAACTTTGTGAGATGAACTCACACATCACAAAGCAGATTTTCAGAAAGCTTCTTTCTGGTTTTATATGCGGATATTTACTTTTAAACCATGAGCTTCAATGTTTGCCCAAATATCCCTTCTCAGACACCACAAAACAGTGATGCCAAAGTGCTCCCTCAGCAGAAAGATTTAATTCTATGAGATGAATGCACAAATCACATGGGATTTTCTCTGAAAGCTTCTCTCCAGGTTTTACTTGGAGAATTTTCTTTTTTCACCTTAGGCCTCTACGTACTCCCAAATATCCCATTACAGATTCCTCATAAGCAGTGTTACTAAATTACTCAATGAGAAGAAAGATTTAGCCCTGTGAGATGAACTCACCCAACTCAAAACAGTCAGAAAGCTTCTATGTAGTTTTTATCTGAGGGTATTTCCTTTTTCACCA
>NW_016814010.1:0-1645 GCF_001698545.2 Rhinopithecus bieti
TTTTTTTTTTTTTTTTGGCTTTCTAAATTCTCTGTTCTTTTTTCACTGTGAATTTTTTTTGTGTGCCCTTTAAAATTCCTTATTCAGCCTAATTATTGTTTTCTACACTCCCCTTTCATTGAGGCACAAGAAATTGGTTTCCCTTTAAGTAGCTCTGCTGTACCTAGTTAATGAGAATATGCATAATCATGACAATACTGCTTTTGAATACCACACTGTACAAGGAGGAATACTAGCGTGGAGAAACCTGTCTTCTGATTATGTGTTGTGACACATTCCTATGTACTGTGAGCTGGGCATTGTTTTTTTCTGTCCCAGGGAAAAGAAAAACCATACTTAATCTGATTTTGCACTGACTGCACTCAAATCTTTAATTTTCCTTTTTAAAACTTTTTTTTTAGTGATAAAAGGAAAATAATAGTTGGATTGCCTAACATGAAAACTATAATCACAATTCAGTATCAGGATATAAATCAAGCTCTAAGTCTTTGGACCCTTTGTAGAAACATTTCTAACCGATTTTTAATTTGGCCTTTTCAACCAAAGGCTTAGAGTGGTAGCAAGGGATTTCTCCCAATAGGAAACCTGATGTTTCTGATTTAAAGAGAAGGTGATATTTTAATTGTTTGGATTAAGCTCCTTGCAAAGTTTGGTGTGTTTACCCACTTAGGGCTTTCCCAGTCAACGCTAACACATTTTGTTAAATGATCCCTTTCCCTGCTCACGTTGTGTGTCATTTCTCATCATCAGTAGTCCTCCAGCCTGAGCAACTGTCCCCACCCTTTTTCATGTAGGTGCAGGAAGTTACATCTCATTTCCAGGATGCATGTGAACATTTACAAAGTTGAACTTTGAGTGCATTCTGCTCATATTAGTTATTGGGATTGTTGATATATATTGTATTATGCTACCAAAGAAATACTGGTTTTATTAGAAGGAAATGGTCATCCTCTGGACCATGGAGACTTGCTCAGAATACGCCGATTTCCCTCTCCTGACTTTGCCAAGCCTTGGGCTGCTTTTGCCTGATAAAAGGCAGGGCCATTCAAAGACACTTCCCCCAGTCCACTTGTTTGTGGAGTCACAGGAGCTAGTGTCTGCTCGCACATTTTTCAAAAGGGCAGTGCACTCAGAACTTCACTGTACCTGGGATTTTTAATTCCTCTTGCAGTGTTGACCAGCAGAGAGACTCAAGGCTACTTTAAGCCTCCACTATGTGCTTGTAGATAAAAATCTCCATTCAAACATTTTAAAGGACTTTGAACATTATCTGTTTATAGAAGTCGTGCCCTTCACTTGGTTAGTAACCACCTCAGCTGTAATACTTATCATCATAGGTTTTTTAAAATGCTTTTTTTCCACCTAAACTTGAGTTTCCTTAGTGATTTCAAAATGAAGTATGAGAATATCAGATTCCATTAGCAAAAGCCTGGGACTTGTTTCTCCAAACATTGTACTAACATTCAACTTGTTTTAAAATTATGACTCAAGAATTTTAAAAAATTATTCTGGACATGAATTAAAACTCTTTTTTATAAGTATTTTCTGATAGATTAGAAAAAAGGATATAATTGACTTCACTATAATTGTCATATATATTTCCATAAATAAATGGATTTTGAAGTATTTTATTTTTTGAACTTTA
>NW_016814011.1:0-206 GCF_001698545.2 Rhinopithecus bieti
CGATCCGGATTGATCCGGTTTCATCCGGTCCGATCCGGATTGATCCGGTTTCATCCGGTCCGATCCGGTTTCATCCGGTTTGATCCGGTTTCATCCGGTCCGATCCGGATTGATCCGGTTTCATCCGGTCCGATCCGGATTGATCCGGTTTCATCCGGTCTGATCCGGTTTCATCCGGTCCGATCCGGTTTGATCCGGTCCGATCC
>NW_016814012.1:0-1703 GCF_001698545.2 Rhinopithecus bieti
CATTCTTCTCTTTAGCATGTGTATCATTCTCAAGAATAGACAGTATGTTAGGCCACAAAGCAGTCTAAAAAATTGAAATTATAAATAGAAATGAATAATAAGGTGATCATTGAAAACCATATCTATATCAAAAAAGTAGAAAAATGTCAAGTAAACAACATAATAATGTATCTTAAAAAACTAGAAAAGCAAAAGCAAACCAAATCCAAAATTAGTAGACTTAAAGAAATAAGAAAGATCCGAGCAGAAATAAATGAAGTGAAAATTAAAAAAATACAAAAAACTAACAAAACAAAGTTGATTTCTTGAAAGATAAAATTGACAAACCATTAGTCTAAGAAAAACAGAGAGAAGATGCAAATAAATGAAATCAGACATGAAAAAAGAGACATGACAATGGACACCACAGAAATTCAAAAGATCATTAGAGACTACTATGAGGAGCTATATGCCAATAGCTTGGAAAGCCTAGAACAAATGTATAAATTCCTAGACAAATACAATCTACCAAGATGAAGAAATCCAAAATCCAAATAAGTCAATAATAAGTAATGAGATTTAAGCCATAATAAAAAATCTCCCAGCAAATAAACCCTGGCATTCAATAGCTTCACTGCTTAATTTTACCAAACATTAAAAGAAAAACTAATACCATTCCTACTCAAACTATTCCAAAAAAAAAATAGAAGAAATGGGAATACTTCAAATTCATTCTACAAGGCTGGTATTATGACACATCATGATACCAGATGACATCAAAAATAGAAATAGAAACATACATCAAAAATAGAAAACTACAGGCGAATATCCCTGATGTATATATTTTTTTAATTTTATTTTAATTTTGTCAGTACTAAGTAGTTGTATATATTTGTGGGGAACATGAGATACTTTAATACAGGCATGCAATGTGTAATAATCACATCATTGTAAATGCAGTATCCATCCCTCAAGCATTTGTCCTCTGTTGCAAACAATCCAATTACATTCTTTTAGTTATTTTAAAATGTACAATTAAATTATTATTGACTATAGTCTCCATCTGTGCTATAAAAAACTAGGCCTTATTCGTCTTTTCTAACTACTTTTTCTACCCATTAATGATCTGGGCGATGTGGAAAAGGTAAGGCAAAGTGTCATAGACAGATTCTTTCCATTCTGGATTTTCTCCTAATCTCTTCATGATCCTTGTGATTTAACTGCTGTGATCTATTTGTGACACTTAGAAATCCAACAAGTGAGAAAAACTTTGGCCTGTTTGAATCACACTTTTCGGTAAGATTAGATATCATGGTACATTAGGTAAAACACCCTTGTATTTCTTGGCACTGTGGTGAATGATTTGATTTGATTTGATAAGAACTTGTCAAGCAGCTCAGTTCCAACAGGAGTTAGAAATTCTGTGTTTATTTTTCAGCTTTAGTGAGGTAAAACTGACAAATAAAACTGTATATAATTAAGGTGTGCAGCTTGATGTTTTGATATATGTATACATTGTGAAATGATTGCCACAATTAAGCCAATAATACAGCCATCACCTCACATAGTTACTATTTTTTTTTTCTGTTCTTTTTTTTTTTTTTTTTTGAGGTGGGATGAGAACACTTAAGATCTATCCTCTTAGCAAAATTCAAGGTCACAATTAATAAAATATTGTTAATTATAGTCACACTGCTGTACAGTACATCTCCAGAGTTTGCCTT
>NW_016814013.1:0-13619 GCF_001698545.2 Rhinopithecus bieti
CATGGTTTAAGACACAATCAACAAGGAAATGTGGTTGTATCTATGACACACAACATTTGAACATATTAATCATAATTAGTTCTGAAAACATATACTAAGACATATCAGAATCATAAGAATCTCATACAATTTTAAAACACTAATAACACATTTATATGAATACCATGCAAAGATGGTTACATATCATTTTATATTTGATAATACTTCTTGTGTGCGGGACTCCATGTCAAAAAAATTAATGACATGAAAATGACTGAATTTAGAATTGGATTTTGTAAAGTTTGTCAAACATCAAAGACTTAAAACACTTGATATCACAAAACAAGATCACAGGTCATTGTAAAATAAGTCATTCATTTAATTAAGCAGTAACTCAAAGTTTTCAAAAACTAAAAGGCAAAACGTTTTACTCTTTGAGACTTGCTTTCCCAAACTATAAGAGCTAATAAAGAGAGCATGAAGCCAATTAAATCTGTTTCTCAAATATCATAGACAAATCTAATACATTTTAATCATCTTGACCATAAGATATAACTTTTATAAACCTTTTCATAACCTTTCATAATTTTTAAATAAGAATGGGTTAATGATCCATGAAAACATTGTTAATCTGACACAGGGTCCCACATGCTGGTCTTGCATTGGTGTTCCTTTGATATTAACATGTACTTTATAGGCTGGCTGTGGTGGCTTGCACCTGTAAACTCAGCACTTTGGGTGGTCTAGGCAGGCAGATGCTTGAGCTCAGGAGTTCGAGACCAGCCTGGGCAACATGGTGAAACACTGTGTCTACAAAAGATACAAAAATTAGCCATGTATGCTGGTGCACATCTATAATCCCAGCTACTTAAGAGGCTGAGGTGGCAGGATCGCTTGAGCCTGGGAGGTAGAGGTTGCAGTGAGCTAGGACTGTGCCACTGTACTCCAGCCTGGGGGATAGAGCTAGACCTTATCTGGAAACAAAACAAAACAAAACAAAACACTGTTTAAATTAAATTATCTACAAATTATAGACAAACAGAAATAATTTTATCTGTTGAAATGGGTCCTTATGAGCTTACACAACCCACTTTTTCAATAATCCCTGGGACTAGACGGTTTGAATAATCTTAATTTCTGGTCCCACGTCTCATGACTGCAGCTTATTCTTATTTTCATCTTCTCCTAGATCTGAAGATGAGACTTCAATTGCTCTCAATTTAGCGGGAGTTGGTGACCTTTTTAGACTCAGGAGTCAAAGCACTGAAAATTAGTAGCACAAGAACTTCAAAAGAAATACAGAAAGTTACATGGATATAATAACCTTAATTTTTTTAAATCTCAGTTTTCTTTTCTTTTCTTTTCTTTTTTTTTTTTTGACACGGAGTCTCACACTGTCGCCCAGGCTGGTATGCAGTGGCTCGATCTTGGCTTACAGCAACCTCCACCTCCCAGGGTCAAGTGATTCTCCTGCCTCAGCCTCCTAAGTAGCTAGGATGACAGGCACCCGCCACCACTTCCAGCTAAGTTTTTGTATTTTTAGTAGAGATGAGTTTCACTATGCTGTCCAGGCTGGTTTTGAACTCCTGACCTTGTGATCTGCCCACCTCAGCCTCCTTAAATTTCAGTTTTTCTGAGCCAAAATAAAAACCTAGTAATGATGTAAGAATTAGTCTGAAGAAATGTAAAATACGTTATTCTCAGGCTGGCTACCAAAAGGCAAAAAAGGATGTGCTTTTCCATATGAGGATTCCATTTAGATAACCTTCGAGTCAAAACTAATGAAAAGGGCACTTGAATTAATTAGACATAGGAAGAGTGTGTCCCAGGACATAAGTCAAGTTTTTTGGTTTCATAGAACGATTTAGATATTTTAAAAAGTCAAGAACATAGAATGTTATATTAGAAGAAAACATTTCATTTTCATCCTAAAGATGAAGTATTTTTTAGTATCAGACCACAAACAACAGTTAAAACCTAAGGAAAAAAGTTACAGGAGCTGAAAAAAAGTTGAAGGAGAGAGTTGTTATCTCAGGCCTTAAAAAGGAGAGAGGCCTGGTGCCGTGGCTCAAGCCTGTAATCCCAGCACTGTGGGAGGCTGAAGTGGGCAGATCAAAGGTCAAGAGATCGAGACCACCCTGACCAACATGGTGAAACCCCATCTTTACTAAAAATACAAAAGTTAGCTGGGTGTGGTGGCATGCGCCTGTAGTCCCAGCTACTTGGGAGGCTGAGGCAGGAGAATCGCTTGACCTGGGAGGTAGAGGTTGCAGTGAGCCGAGATCTCTCCACTGCACTCTAGCCTGGTGACAGAGGGAGACTCCATCTTAAAAAAAAGAGAGAGATAGAGAAAATATTAATAATAATAATAATAATAATAATAAATAAGTAAAGAGAGAGAAAGCTGAAAACATTGAAATGCAATAAAAGTTGAAAATTAGGGTAAATTATCTTACAATTTATTAAGAGTAAATAATATTTTACAAAAATGTTGTTCTAACCAAGTCTTTTGAGTATTAATGTATTTTTATATCAAAGCCCAGTCTCTAGAAAGACTACTATAATTTCCTTTTATTTATAGCCAACTTGATAACATAATTTTTTTTTTTTTTTTTTTTTTTGAGATGGAGTATTGCCCTGTCACCCAGGCTGGAGTGTAGTGGCGTGCTCTCGGCTCACTGCAAGCTTCACCTCCCAGGTTCACGCCATTCACCTGCCTCAGCCTCCTGAGTAGCTGGGACTACAGGCATCTGCCACCATGCCTGGCTAATTTTTGTATTTTTAGTAGAGATGGGGTTTCACTGTGTTAGCCAGGATGGTCTCAATTTCCTGACCTCATGATCCACCCGTCTTGGCCTCCTAAAGTGTTGGGATTACAGGTGTGAACCACTGTGCCCGGCCTAATTTTTGTATTTTTATTAGAGATGGGGTTTCACCCTATTGGCCAGACTGGTCTTGAACTCCTGATCTCAAGTGATCCGCCCGCGTTAGCCTCCCAAAATTCTGAGATTACAGACCGCCACACCTGGCCTTCTCTCTCTTTTCTGTTTCCTTTTATCTTGTTTCACAAATAATCTGTGAATTAGACACAATTATTTTCCTTTTAATAGGAACACTTTTTTTGAAAAAAATATTTTCCTACAATTTTTAAAAAATTGGACATGACCTGGACATTTAATGACTATAATTCAATATAACTTTAAGATTCTAAATTGTATGTTTACTTATAAGCACAAGAAAATTAGTAGCACAAGAACTTTAAAAGAAATACAGAAAGTTACATGGATATAATGATCTTAATTTTTTTAAATCTCAGTTTTCATTTCTTTTTTTTACATTAATATTGTCTGGACGGAGGGAGAAGGAAACAAAGAATAAGGGTGACTAACACGGCATACTTCCGGGTTCTTCATCATCAACTTTCCCCAGCCCCGGAAAGGAAAAGGTCTACTGCGCAGGCGCAGCATGACGTCCGACCAAGGAAACCGAAACCTACCTGGCCGCGCCCACCACGCAGCCCTCCACCTGCCCGTGGCCCGCCTACTGCCCTCCCACCCACAGGCCCAAGACAAAAAAGTCGCTCCGGGCAGGCGCCTGGCGCGGACGTCCTCGGCCCCTCCTCATAGGTGGACCTAGGAACCTCGCTGGAGAACGCCCAGAGACCTGTGAACCTCACCTCCTCTTTCTTTACAATGGCTACGTAATAAAGTTTCCTTTTTATCTTGCTTACTTGCCTCTTTCTCTGGCGCCTGCTCTGGTGGTCGCATAAAACAAATCAAGGATTTGCCTTCGTTGCTGGTTGTCAGTTTTTGAATTCTCTTTTTTCCTGATGTTTCTTTCTTGCTTCGTGTCGCTTATTACTTTCAGTTTCCTTGTCTTTTAAACATTTATATTTATTTTATTAAATATTTCACTTGTATCTGTTTTAACTTGGAGAAATCTGTTTTATGATTGTAGAGTTCTTAGCAGACGAGACATTTTTTAAATAGTTTACCTAGATTACTTATAATATCTGTGATATTAGACAAAGCTAGTCATCATTTAAAGTCATGACACCAGCTTTGCAAAAAATTTTTTTTTTTTTTTTTTTTTTTTTTTTTTTTTTAGACGGAGTCTGGCTCTGTCACCCGGGCTGGAGTGCAGTGGCCGGATCTCAGCTCACTGCAAGCTCCGCCTCCCGGGTTTACGCCATTCTCCTGCCTCAGCCTCCCGAGTAGCTGGGACTACAGGCGCCCGCCACCTCGCCCGGCTAGTTTTTTTTTTTTGTATTTTTTAGTAGAGACGGGGTTTCACCATGTTAGCCAGGATGGTCTCGATCTCCCTGACCTCGTGATCCGCCCGTCTCGGCCTCCCAAAGTGCTGGGATTACAGGCTTGAGCCACCACGCCCGGCCGCAAAATTTTAACAGTGAGAAAATACTGACAGTGACAGAGACCTAACCTAATGAACTCCATCTTGCCTTCAACCTCCAAACAGCCCTCGATCACTCCTTGGCGTGGATCAACCTAACTTAGGGAGAAATTTAGTTGATAGTTTATAGTTTATATGATAATAGCCCTACCCAAAACTAAACCATCTTTATAAAACTGATGAAAGCCTACCAGTTTAGTAGGATGAGAGGGGCCTGATTTCTGCTAAGACGTAGGTATAGTTAAAGGATTACCAGCCTTTATTCCAAAGGTCACAAGATTTGCAACTTCCCTAATTACTAGAGCCTAAGTTTGGCTTTTTGACTTTTCAGACTTTGATGGCCCCAACAGCATCAGCCACTCCTCTGTGGCCCCCACTCAAGAAATGGACTGAGTGCAGGAGGACTGTTTTCCACACCCCTGTGATTGTTCCCCAGCTGAGCAGCAGCACCCTTCTCCCAAACTATCCTTGAAAAACCTTGGCTTCTGAATTTTCTGGGAGCCTGATTTGAGTAATAATAAAATTCAGGTCTCCAATTTAGCCAGCTCTACATGTATTAAACTCTTTATTGCAATTCGCTGTCTTGACAAATCAACTCTATCTGGGCAACAGGCAAAATGAACATATGGGCCGGTTACAGTTACGTCCCTGTTGACCATTATTATAGACTGTGAATATCAGGTGTCTAAGTAAGAACCTTAAGGTTAAATAAATGATTTTTTCTCTTCTGTCAGTAACCCAGGATTTAGCTGTTTTCTTTAAACCAATGGTATTAAATACCTTATTTACCAAAATTACATGAACAAAGATAATTCTGTTTGGGGTTGCATTTATAGATTTATAACCTTCAAGCCAAATTTTCACGCCTTATAATACCTAGCAGAGATAAATCAAAAACCTCTGACCAATAAATCTCAACAATAATGTGTGTTGACAATTCTGAAGACATTTCTAATTTTATTTTACTAATAATTTTAAATACAGCTTATTTGTTAAAGATTTACTTAAATCAGGTGAAGCTGAAAAATCATTTGGGCTTAAAGTTTCTATTTTTCCGATAAAGTATTTAATTGAAGCCGCCAACAAGGGCTGGAAAGCAGTCCCAAATCACAACTGTCCAATGAGTACTCTCCTAGTACTGGACAAAAAGGGAGAGGCCACCTCCCACAATCTTCTGAACCCAGAGCGGGTGGAGGCAAGGGCTCTGGTGTCACCTCTGCGGAATCCCAAGTCCACTTCGCACAACCAAGAAAACTTTGCTCCATTGCTTAAACCTTAGAGCACGACACAAACGTTTGTGCTGATCAATGAGGCAGAGCCTTCAGCACTCCCATCAGCTTGGGTATTTATGCTTTCCGGAGGCCGTAGGCGGAGGCAAGCCAGGTATTATGAAACTCAATAGTAATGAATGCATGAAAATTAGTAGACAAATGAAAAATGGTAACGTTTTAGAGATTACATAGAACCAAAACGAACTGTAATTCCGACAGAAAACCATAGCGAGAAAAGAACCCGAAATAAAACGGACACTAAGCAAACCTTGCAGAGAACTAACGTTACAGATCGCAGAGCTTCAAGGGCTAAGAACCATCTGTTTCCAGGAAATGAGCATTACTGCCACCTGAAAACTGTCCGCTAGAGCTCTGAGCTACTTAGGACCTAAAGAGAAACTGGCGGCGCTGGGACTCAGCAAGCGCCGGCACCTAGCGGATAGTGCTGGTGTTGCCAAACAAATACCTGTTTTGGTGCCATAAACGGTGCTGCTAGAGACAAACCGTGCTCTTGGGAAAGACCGGTGCTTCCACGCCTAAACAGCCTGTTTGGAGGAATGAACCCACTCTGTTTAAATGTGTTGTGTCAGAAAAAATGTGTTGAGACATTTTAATGTGTTTTAATCCTTTTAATGTGTTTAATCCGTTTAAAGTATTTTAACCCGTTTTAATGTGTTGTGACAGAAAAAGCGCCGGCTAACGGTGCTATGAAATTACTAGTGCGTACAGCGACTCGGTGCAATCACAGTTCTGCACAGTAAAACGTGGTTTAGGAAGTTCTTAGCAGATACTAGCGGCGCGAGAACCAAGAAAATGACAGCACCGAGAACATAAGGACCAGCGAATGCGAAACGTCACACTGGGCGCTAAGAACCGTGCCTCAACTGAAAAAACGCTAGTCGGCGCTACTGGCACAAGAGCTGATGCAAAACCATCAGCTCTGCGTACCAAGCAGAGCCACCAGACACAACCGGGGACCTGACAGCAGCGAGAGTGAGACCGACCTCGACTGCCCGGATCCTGAGAGAATGTAAGTAAAGAAGCAGGAAGCTGAGACGCTCAAAATTAGTATTAAAAAATACATAACATTTAAATAAAAATAAAATTAAAAAATAATGAAAGGCTAAAATGCAAGTAAACATGGAAAGCAAACACATAGGTAACATCGTTCTCAGAGCAAAAGACACAAAGAGAGAATTTAAAAATAAGCAAAAATTACAGAGAACCAACCCGACAAAGAATAAATTACAAACCTTGCTAAAAGATGCAATTCTACGATTAGGCTATCTCTGTCAGATCTAAACCGGTACCTGTTACACCTAAGTCTACATTTCCTAGGAAAAACACAAAAACAAACAACACCACCACCACCAACCACAAAAAACCTGTCAGGGCTAAACCTTTTGATTTCGACTGAAAATCCCTGTAGTTGATATATTCAGACTTGGTCCACAAGAGGAAAAAGTCGCGTTCGGCCAGACTTGCTATTGTAAACGGAGGTTGATAACCAGAAATCGCGTTTGCCAACGTTTCCTGACTTCCATGGCAGTTTAAAAAACACACAAGTTTAGCTAAGGCAGGACTCTATACTGCGAAAGCAAACTTAGTATAAGAGCTCCCAGGCACTGGTAACCTGATCATCGGTAAACCCAAAAAAATCACATTCGCTGGTACACAGATTTATGTTTCCCTTCCTTCCTTCCTTCCTTCCTTCCTTCCTTCCTTCCTTCCTTCCTTCCTTCCTGTCCTTCATCTCCTTCTTTCTTCTTTTCTTTCTTTCTTTCTTTCTTTCTTTCTTCTTTCTTCTTTCTTTCCTTTTTTTTTTGAGATGGGAAGTCCTTGCTTGCTCTGTCACCAGGCCTGGAGTGCAGTGGCGGCCATCTTCTGCTCAACTGCAACCTCCGCCTCCCAGGGTTTCCGCCATTCTCCTGCCTCAGCCTCCCGAGTAGCTGGACTACAGGCACCCGCCATCCACATCCGGCTAAATTCCCTCTCTCTCTCGGCGCGCTCATTTTTAAGTAGAGACAGGGTTTCCACCGTGTTAGCCCCCCAGGATGGGGTCCCTCGATCTCCTGACCTCGGATCCGCCCGCCTCAAGCTCCCTCAAGTCTGGGACCTCCGGGCCGTAGAGCCACCGCTCCCCGGCGGTATCGAAGCCGTCAGATCGGCGACCTGAGCGCTGTAGCCATCGAGAAAATGCAGGCACCGAGCCAGGAGCAGTGCCGCAACCAAGAGATCTCAGCTTGGCGACATGGCTGCGTCTGGAGCCTGCGAGGGACGCCAGCCGGTGGGGTTGTCAAGGAGAACATTCTTTACGTCTCAGCCAACGGCACTGTCACCAAGAAACCGTCGTCTCTGAGAAAAAAAGGGACGTTTGGCAGCCGAGAAAGTCTGTACAAGTGCTGTGACAGAAAGACCGCCGGCTCCACGCAGCTGGCAAAAGTCAACGTGAACGCCGGGTGCTGCGACCATGACCCCGGCACTGGAGGACGTGGGATGGAGAATGGGACACACGGAGCAAGAAGGGAATCGTTTCATTCAGACCAACTAGTGTCGCCGCCACCAGAAAACTGACCGGCCAGTGCTGCCAATGAAGTGAGTGTGAGAAACCGATGATTGGTGGGAGGAGCAGCACTGGGCGCTGGACCCGCTAGTGTGAGAATCTGGCGGCGCTAGGACCTTTCAAGCACGGGCACGAGGCGAAAGCCAGCGCTGTTGCCAAAGACAAATGCCCGTTCTTTTGGGCACCATCAACGGTGCAGCCAGCGGTCACTCCCAGGCTCTGAGAAACTGGAGATGTCAGCCACAAACCCTCCGTTCAGGGAAAGGTGCGGCGCCGTGACGGATCGACTGGCACTGGGTGGAACATTCTCTTGTGGCCTAGTGACTAGAACATAAAAACGAAAACGGAACACAAAACTACTGCTGGCATTACTCCTACTCTCCCCGCTCAAGTCAGTGGCTTCAGGGTTACGAAAACCTGTATTTTTCTTGGCTGTGCCATGATCCGTAATTACTGAGGGCCCCAGCGACCCACCCAGTGTGATTCGCAGAAGGAAATGAGCTGGAATAAGGACCGTGAATGGGGCAGATGTGGTTCTTCCTGGCAGAGAGCCAAAGCTGTGCAGGTGGCAAACAGCTTTACACTGCAGGAAACTGCTCTTCCAATGGCCGTGGCTGGGTCCTTCCACACCATCCCTCTGCTCTAGACCTTTGTCCCCCTTCAGAGCCATCAGAGATTCTAGGGGAACCATCGACAACCGCATCTCTTCGAAACTTGGAAACTCTAGGTCCAAGATCTCCGTGGAGAATGAAAGGCACAGTGTCGCCTGACCCAGGCATCAGGCTTGCCCCGCACAAGTCCCTCCCCTACTGGATGGAACTCTGTGGCAATCGCTCCTTATTCTGATGGTTCACTCTGTCAGATATCCTTTATATTTGGGGATAGTAGTTCAAAAACAGCCGGGGAGAAAAATGGGCTGAAAGACTCCAGCGTTGGATGTAGAATTGACAGCGAGACATACACCTCCTCTCTTAGCCCAGAGAAAAGCTCAAGTTGTGGTTCTCTGTCTCTAGCAGCATGATCTTCGAAATGCATCATTGATTTCTTTCTGTCTTCTGGAAAAGGCAATGCAGATGTACTTGTAAGTGCTCAAATCCTCCATCTCCTCATTTTCAATCAGACTGAGGCCTATTTTTTTTTTTTTATGTGAGAAGAAATATGGAACTGCCACTGCTCAGTAGGACAATGTCCTTTCCCACAAGCATTTATATTTTAATAAAAAATCTGCACTTTGTGAGTTAAGCCCTCTCAAAGAGACCTACAGACTCTGCCACGAGCATCTCCATCCACACTCATCGCCCATTTTCACCACTGCTGCTCCGGTGCAAACCAAACTATCCTTTCCCTGGGGGATCCTAGGTAGAGACCATGCCAGGACAAAGGAAGAGATATGCCCTGCCTGATAAGGAAATCCATTTTGGCCTTGTAATTCTCACCCTCTCTCAAGATATTTGCCTCAATATCTCCTTACCCCATCTTTAGCTAGCCAAAACATTCACTGGTATTTGAGGCCCTTCCAATTCCCTCCTGGTTTTGTGGATGGGAGAATAAAGAAAAAACTGCACTGTTCCCACCCACATAGTTACAGCTACTTTATCAAATAGAAGAGCAGTCTGGAGCCATTGCAAAGCAAAATACCTGCCGTAACTCCTCTCTTCTTATTGATTCCAGCTTTTCATCTTAGCAAAAAAGTTGCAATCAGCACCCCCTAGATGGAAGGAATAACCTGTCTTAATGGGAGTCCGTAGGAGGCTGCAGGCTGCTCCCCTACAGAGACTGACATCAAGGTAGTTGCAGAATTCAGATTCTAATTCCAGTGTGGTTGGAGGCGGGGTGGATTCCAGGGAGGTCAGGAAGAGGTGAAGTACAGAATTGAGCTCCTTTGGAGAAGGTCATAGGAACTTTGCAGTATGACAATGGCTGGATATTGGGTAGAATTGGAGCAGGCTGGCAATGGCAGTTTCGTGTGGGTGGTAGGACCTAGGATTCAAACTTGAGGGCAAGTTGTGGAGCACATACGACAAATGATGTAGAGCCTTTCCTATTTCCCTTCCTGGTGTGTCATCCAAAACAATAAATAATAAAGAATTAAGAAAGACTGATATTTTTGTTCAATTTCATGAAGAAAAATCTCATCAAACTAAGAGAACTATAATGACACATCTTGTTAGAATATTGTTAACCGAATGAAAGTGACACAAAACAGAAAAACGGTGGGGGGTGGGAGGGATGAAAGAAAGAAAAAGTCCCTAACACTCAGGTGGTGTGTACAGGTGAATCTTCTGGTCAGTTGGTATGTTGCAGAAAGCTGGGCAACTAATAAATTAGGAGGCAGGAATTCATATTAATACTTTCCTGATATAGAGAAACTCTTGGTTTTAACAATCCACTTCTTTGTCAGGTATTGGTTCTTGATTTTAGACTCAGAAAAGATGGTAACAGTTATAACTGTAGTAGAGCAGGTGAAAACAAAGACCGTGGAGCAGTCTAGACAGAAAGTGAAAGGTAAAAATGTCCCAGGGTAAGTAATCTAGAGAAGAAAGTGAAGAATTCTGCTTGGTGCCAACGGAGGGCTCCACCATGTCCCTGGTTCACCTAAAAAAAATGAACCATTTGCCATTGGTCTCTGGGATTGAAGATTCCCCCTCCTGATTTCCTGCCTGTCCTAAGCTTACCTGTAACTTACAGGGTTTTGTGGGGGTTTTCTTTGTTTTGTGGAACACTCTACAAATGTTTGATAGATTTTAAACCTCACGATCCACTAGACCCTGCAGGGTACAGTGGAGCCGTGTGACTACCACTCCAATGCACCTCCACACATGTTCTTCCTCACAGTTCCTCCACAGAATTTCTTCTTCCTAATTCCATTTGCTGCAGTAATTAGGGGCTGTATTCACTGACAAGTTCCAAGAGTTTACCCAATTTTGGTGACCGATAAACTCTTGACTAACAATTACATGTGTGTGTCTATCTTTCCTGTAGGAGGAAATCAGTGGTGCTTCAGGATATTGTGAATTTGGGCTTCTGAAAGCAGAATTCTGATTTAACAGTATAATGGAATTCATTAATGTCATGGTGCTCATTTGAACCAATAAGCAGCCTTGTGAGAGGAATCTGCTTTTCCTCAAATCTGAAGAACACCAGGAGAATCTTTCTGGATGGAGTTGCCAGGAATCCTTTGCTGAGGAAAGTGAAAGGGAAGCTGCAATTTCTCCTGGGAAGGGGGGATGCTGATGTAGAGGGTGATAAGTATATGCCATGAAGCATTCAGTCACCTGGTTAGATTTAGAGTTAGAGAGGAAGCAAGGAAGCAAGAAATGATAAAATTTATTCTAAGATAAAATTTGTGAATTTTGCATGTGTGTGTGTATAAATATATATATATATATATGATGACAAACATATATATATGTTTGTCATTAACCAAGATCAGGAATCTTCAAGTTGAGTAAGACTGGATTTAGAATTGTCTGGGGGCTTTCAAAAGAGTCATTTAGTAAATAAGAAATAATCCAGGCCTGCAGCATCAGAGTCTGAGCTGTGGGTATAGGTTTGTGTGAATTTGGGCATGGCGGCTCAGGTCTGTAATCCCAGCACTTTGGGAGGCTGAAGTTGAGGATTGCTTGAGCTCCAGAGTCTGAGACCACTCTGGGTAACATGGGGAGACCCCATCTCTACAATAAATAAAAAATATTAACCCAAGGTGGTGGCATGCACCTTGCTGCCAGCTACTGTGGAGGCTGAGGTGAGAGGATTGTTTAAGTCTAGGAGGTTGAGACTGCAGTGAGCCCTGTTTGTGGCACTGCACTCCTGCCTGGTCCACAGAGGGAGACTCTGTCTGAAGGTGGGGAAATAAAAGATTTGTGTAAATTTGGTCCTGCTTTGTATTTCAAAATAGGAAAGTAGATATATGAATATATGGCATAAAAGGTCCAGATACTGGACCCCAGTGAACTCAATTGTTTTCAAGGTCTGCCTTTAACCTTGCTAGGCTGAAGAATCTGGAATGGCTCAGATGTTTCCAGTGCAGCTATAACTTTTGCCTCCTTACGAGTAAGACTATGGAGGACTTGAGTATACTCAGAGTGTATCTGAGAGGTATCTGCTTCCAGAATGAATTAGAATTCCTGGATTTGAGTTATAATCATATGGCTGTTAAGGGGTTATTGAAGACATGGTTCTTAAGTTCACAATATTGAATTCAGGTGAATATTATAAACATTTGTAAGTTGGATTATATTATGGAAGCACTTGGTAAAAATTGCCATGCAGGGATAAATGTAGGAAGGGGATTGCAGAGTCTGATATCTAAAAAATAAGTGGAGCAGCATTTGCAAACCCCTGTTCATATTTCCGATCTCTTTTTTCTCATTAGAACCTAACAGATATCCTGTAATCCCTATTTTTGAAAAAATTTATTTAAAAACTCAGCAAACATTAATGGAGATATTCCAAGAGCCAGGCTCCTGGTTCCAAGACCCCACTCAGAGGACTAAGCTCAAATCTAATAAGATGTGTAGGCTTGGGGCCAATGGGGTGAGGGGATATCCACAGGAGGGCCAATCAAACAAGACCTCAGACTCATGAACCTCAAATGTAGATGTTAGATTTTTCCTCCAATTGAGATTGTAAGTACAGCCACAGAGTTTCACGGATGCGATGAAAATGGTCATGTCTCAACTTTTAACCTGTGCTCAATTAGAGGAACTGATTGCCTATGGCATAGTGTCATCCAATAAAATGGTTTTTTTGTTGTCTACTCTTGTAGTTAGTACAGTGATAGCACATTGGACTTTTGTGTTAAAAGAAGTCATTTGTTATCCCAGCACTTTGGGAGGCCGAGGCGGGCAGATCACCTGAGGTCAGGAGTCCAAGACCAGCCTTACCAACATGATGAAAACCCATCTCTACTAAATTAGCCAGGCACGGTGGTGCATACCTGTAATCTCAGCTACTCAGGAGGCTGAGGCAGGAGAATCGCTGGAATCGGGAGGCGGTGATTGCAGTGAGTTGAAATTGTGCCACTGCAGTCCAGCCTGGGCAACAAGAGCAAAACTGTGTCTCAAAAAAAAAAAAAAAAAAAAAGAAAAGAAAGAAAAAGACCAGGTGCGGTGGCTCACGCCTGTTATCCCAGCACTTTGGGAGGCCGAGGCAGGCAGATCACGAGGTCAGGAGATCCAGACCATCCTGGCTAACAGTGTGAAACTCCATCTCTACTAAAAAGACAAAAAAATTAGCCGGGCCTGGTGGCAGGTGCCTGCAGTCCCAGCTACTTGGGAGGCTGAGACAGGAGAAAAGCGTGAACCTGGGAGGTGGAGGTTGCAGTGAGCTGAGATCTCACCACTGAACTCCAGCCTGGGCAACAGAGGAAGGCTCCATTCCAAAAAAAAAAAAAA
>NW_016814013.1:13910-89093 GCF_001698545.2 Rhinopithecus bieti
AGGCTGAGACAGGAGAAAAGCGTGAACCTGGGAGGTGGAGGTTGCAGTGAGCTGAGATCTCACCACTGAACTCCAGCCTGGGCAACAGAGGAAGGCTCCATTCCAAAAAAAAAAAAAAAAAAAAAAAAAAAAAACCAAAAAAAAAAACCATTTTTTAAATGTAGCTTTTAAAACACATTTAATTTTTATTTTACTGTGTTTATTCTTTGTGGTCAGGCACATTTATGCCCTTTTGTTTCCTCCCTTGAGTTGTGGGCCTGGACTCCTAAAACCCCCATTTCTAAATTTGCCTTACAAACAGGGTCACAATGGTAGGCAGACTTGGTGGGACATGAGACAATAAAAAGATGAACAGTCATTCTGGTTGTGGTTTTACAGTGGGGTGGCAGCACATTAACTTGGCTGTCACAGTGTGGGCTGCTTTTCCTAACTGAACTCTGACAAGTAGAGTCCTCATGTCCAGGAATAATTCCAGAAAACAATAAAAAGAGGAAACAAATTGGTTTTCAGGCCAGGATATAAACATAACCATAGTGGATGAGGGCTCATTCATTTACTAAACTTGAATGTGGTTATTACTTCATTGCTATTGTAAATCAAAAATAAAATTTGAAGCCCCCCGCCACCAAGAGATTCTCAGCCAAGGGCATTCCAAAGTTATCCTGAAAAAGCAGTTTCAAGCCATGCTGTAAAGGGGGAGTCAGGCATGCCTCATTATATTTTCCTCTCTTTTAAAATTAATGATAGAACAGACTCTTGAAGTCTGGTTAGAAACATTTACAATCTGTCTCTCTGAAGTCTTCCACCTGGAGGCTTCATCGGTGGCACCTTTGTCTCTGGAACACCTTATGGCAACCCAGACATTCCTTTCTAGAGATAATAGTTATTGCAACAAATTGCCAATCATAATATTTTTGAACCTCTCCAACTTGAAAGGTCATGCTTCCAGTTATGCTGCCTTTCTGGACTGAACCAATATAAACCTTAAATGTATTGATCTCATGACTTCCTAAAATATATATAAACCAGGTTGTGCACTGACTACCTGAAGCACATGTTCTCAGGATTTCCTGAGGGCTGTTTCATGGGCTAATGGTCACTCACATTTGGTTCATAATAAATGTCATCAACAATTTTACAGGATTTGACCCTGTGTCTGCTGGACCTTCCAGAGGAGCAGCACATGTGCTGATTTCTTTGGGTTTCAAATTGACAACAGTCAATGGAAAACTGGATTCCAAATTCTACCAGGGAATACTGTGCCAGGTGCTTTCAGTGGGACCCTCTCTGTCTCTGGGATTTCAAGTGCTATTACAATGGTCTCCCCCAGGGCACATTAAATGACTGGTGAGATCCCTAACTGGCATGGCTCCAGAAGTGATGTGGAAGTTAGGAAACTCAGGTAGTCATTGGCTGAGAAAAGAAGACCAGGAAGAGCCCTGAGGGACTTTCAGGGTGGCATGTGGCTGTCTCCAGCACTCATAGATAACCTGGATTCTATCTGTAATAGGCTATGCTGATGGATCAGCAGGTTAACCCAAGCTGAAAAAAGCAGTCAAGCACATAGTTTGGTGTGTGAGGCAGAAACCAGGACAGCTGGTGATCCACCAGAGGACAAAAATAAATCCCATTTCACCAGTTTGTCTCCGCTGTGTGGGGAGCATAGGACACTGAAGGTGGATGATGATCAACATCCACCTTCTGCTGCACAGGAAAGACAAGGGAAGACTCCAGCGAAGACAGAGGAGGGAAACATCGAGCAGCCCCAGGTGTGTGTGTGTGTGTGTGTCTGTGTGTCTGTATGTGTGTGTACCTTGACAGTGGGTAGAGGAAGGGAGAGGAGGGTTGAGGTCTTCCCACTAGAGGAGTGAAGTGAGCAGAACTGAGAAAAGAGGTCCCAGAAAAGAAAAGAGGAACCTACAAGCCACCACAGAACTTTCTTTCCTCAGGGAATGGTCTCTTGCCCAACTAGGGGCTGGGTATCCTTGTGAAGTCACTGGAGGTTTTCAAGGGGTGGGTTTCCTGGCTTTAGTAGACTCAGGGTCCCTAGGGTCCAGTTAGGAGAGACGCCTGTGAGGGCTCCCGAATTGTAATAAGAGCCGGAAGAACTGACAGGGCTGCGGGCGCACTAAGCACACTCTACGCCTGAGAGTTGGGGGTGGGGAGGTTGGAGGAAAAAGCGGCTGCTTTTCCTGCGTGCAGGCTTCAGATTCACAGGGGGTGTGAGGAGAGGGCAGCGGCGGAGGAGGCAGCGGCTATTTATGCTGGGAAGATGGCTCAAGTGAGAAGTGAGGCAGCTGTGGCCTCAGAAGGTCTGGCGGATGGCTGCCGGGATCACCAGGGGCTGGACTTTGAGACGTCCAGGACGAAGTGTTGCCCTTTCAGTGCTGCCCTCCCTGTGTCTGCTGGACCTGTTGGAGCCGCAGCACAGCCTATCTTTGACTTCAGGTAAAATAATTCAATACACTGAGGCCCAGGCGGAACAAACCAAGTCTACTCCATATCTCTGAAGAGCTGGTGTTTTTCAGTGCCTAAACTCAATCAGAAGCCTGGTGGCAAAAGTAGCTCTCCAGTGCAGTCCATACAGGTTACTTCTTGCAACATAGAGGTGACTGAAGCATGGTAAGCAGATCTAGAAAGGCAAACATCTCTAGCAGATCTAGAGATGCTAGCCAATGTTAGCTAGCAGTGTCTTTATGTTGATAAACTTATTCAGAATGTTAACTTTGTTTGTTGGTTTGTTTGTCCGTTTTTGTCTCCCAGGCTGTAGTGCAGTGGTGCGATCTCGGCTCACTACAACCTCCAGTATTTCTCCCGCCTCAGTCTTTCGGGCAGCTGGAATTACAGGCTCCCCACTGCCACACCCAGAATTTTTTTAGAGACAGGGTTTCGCCATGTTGCCCGGGCTGCTCTCAAACTCCCGATTTCTTAGTTTGACCAAGTCAGAATTTAGCTGTTTCTTAGCGTGGCAAGTTGAGATTTATTCCAGTTTCGATTTCTAATTGTAATAACAATGCTGGCTGGCTTTAACCGTGCCTACATATTTGTAGTCGTTGCAAGTTCCTGTTTTGTAATAGGAACCCCCATTACAGCCGTGAGAGCGGTTTTAAAGTCCTGCACAAATCTGGGTACTGGAGAATGTAATTTAAAAAATTTTTAGCAGTGCCTGAAATCTTTTAGTCATACCAAGTTTGATTTCATAGTAGAGATTCTCGCCCTGGCTATGCTTGTGATTTTTCACTCATGTAGAAGTTGAGGTGTCTAGTCTACAGTAACTTTTTGGTGTCGCAAATACCGGTTTAGCCATGGCTGTTTCTTCTTAATCCGAGGAAATTTCGGATAGGCGCAAGAGGCACAGGGTTAGTGCTAATACAAATGCAGCCGTAGGATCGCGCCGTTCAACACTGCACTTTCTTTGTAGGGTTATTTGTATGTTTTGTATACTCAAAACAATTTTTTTTAATGTGTCTCGTTCTGGGAGCGAGATTACTGGTGTATTTTATTTTCATTTCTGTTTGCTTTAAAAATTTAATTATTTTATTTTTTATTTAAATGTTATGTATTTTATTTTTTCTTACCCACTGCCCTCCCCAGGAGAGTAAATGTGGCATAATTTCTTCTACTGATTTTAAGTATCATGTCTCAGCTTCCTACTAACTAGCCTTCTCCCGTGAGCCGGGGAGCAGAGCTGGTGCCTGGTCTCTAGGGTTCTCTTCCGCGGCTCTGCTTCTATGTCGAGCCAGCAGTTTCGCATCAGCACTTTCGCCAATAGCGGAGACTCGGTGTTTTCTGCGCTGCTGCACGATTGGAAGCGCTGAACAAAACAGAACGTTTCAGCCGGGCGCTGTGGCTCACGCTTGTAATACTAGCACTTTGGGAGGCCGAGGAGGGTGGATCACTCGAGATTAGGAGTTCGAGACCAGCCTGGCCAACGGGTGAAACCCCGTCTGTACTAAAAATACAATAATTAGCTGGGCGTGGTGGCGGGTGCCTGCAATCCCAGTTACTCGGGAGGCTGAGGCAGTATTCTTGAACCCAGGTGGCGGAGGTTGCAACGAGCCGAGACTGCGCCACTGAACTACAGCCTGGGCGACAAAGCGAGACTCCTTCTCAAAAACAAAACAAAAAAACCCAGAACGCTTCTCGTTCACAAGACTCAGAAGTGCTTTGTGGTAACGCTTCCTCTCCTAGCACGGCCAGCTTCCCCGAGCTGGCTGGCTCGCTCACGGTCTCGAGGCGCTCTTTCAACACTTTCGCTGCAAGGGCTTGGGCTCGGTTTTTCTGCCACAGGCGTGTTTCATTGGGTAGGTGCTTTCCAGGTGGAAGCACCGTACAACCTTCCAACCCCCGATATTTCTCAGAGACTGCGATTTCTTAGTGGCAATACCTTAACTGCCCCAAAAATAAAGTTTGCCGCTGGGTACGCAGCTAGTTGTTCAGTGTCGGCATTTGCTATTGATGCAGGATTGCTGCTTCTAAGCTCAGCTATATCCGGGTCCTTGTCTCACAATCAGGAGGAAATGGGCACGCGGATATCGAAGAGTGAGTGGAGTAGAATTTATTAAGCGTAAACGAAAGGTCTCATCAAAAACAGGGGTCCTCAAAGCAGGTTGCCGGTTTTACTTTCACAGTTGAATACAAAGGCTTTTATATGAAAGCTGATGGGGCTAGGTTCCCTGATTGTATAAGGCGAGAATTCCGGGTGGCCCCAGTCTGTTCCCCCAGTGCGCATGCGCGCTGTTAGTCCGCAGCAGGCAAATTCAGGCAAGTCCCCTGTGCAAGTTCCCTTATCTGCATAAAACATCAGTCGGAGGTTCTCTGGGGACCCTTCCCTTACAGTCTCCCTAAAGCTGGCTAACTCCTTTCACTATGTCCCAGTACCCCTGGTTCCTCGGACTGGCACTTTCTCAGTCATAGCGCCGCTCATTCGTCTAAGCAGGATTGATATCGGTGGCAGCACCGCTGGTGGGTCGAGCTTGTCGCTTCTCCTGAGCAGTTTTGTTAGTTTTTGGGTCCTAGCACCGCTAGTGGTACCATCGCGGCTCTTCATGGGTCGTGGAGTTGCAGGACGTTTGCCAACTCCACCTCACGCTGCCTACCTAGGTTCGACTACGGGGCAAAAAGAACAGACTCCTGCAAAGGAAGAACCCCGAGGGTTGGATATTTAGGAATGACATCCTTTGCAGTGCCACATTCGCGGATGCTGCACTTGGCTTTCTCCTCCCTCCTGGGGAAGAATTGATGTTTACTTCTGCCCACTCTCCGGGCTGCATTATCCAGGGATTTCGGGGACTAGGCTACCTGAGATTTTAGAGCTTCTACTGGATCATCCTTTTGGAAAAAATTATCAGTTACAATAATGTCTATCCGGGCCGGGTGCGGTGGCTCACACCTGTAATCCCAGCCCTTTGGGAGGCCGAGGAGGGTGGATCACGAGGTCAGGAGATCAAGACCATCCTGGCCAACATGATGAAACCTAGTCTCCACTAAAAGTACAAAAATTAGCCGGGCGTGGTGGCGCGCGTCTGCAGTCCCAGCTACTCGGGAGGTTAAGGCAGGAGAATCGCTTGACCGGGGAAGACTAGCTTGCAGTGAGCGGAGATCCTGCCACTGCACTCCAGCCTGGCAACAGAGCGAGACTCCGTGTCAACAACAACAACAAGAGTAATAATAACAATAATGTCTATCCATGGTCTTTAAAAAAGTTTGCCTTCACGATTCTTTGTCAATTTGATTGGCTTTCTCAATAAAATAACAGAGAAACATCAAATACCTTTTGTTTCTTTTGTTTTGTTCGATTGTTGCTGTTTTAGGATTAAGACCAAGTCAGAAGTCTCTGGCTGGGTAAGGAGGGCAGGTAGGAAAGAAGCCTGTACTCCTCCCGCTTACATTCCTTGATTCTTCAATCCAAGCACATACTTGGTAGGACTGTCTTTGGCCAAAAGCTGTTATCTTTCCAAGTTCTTCCTGGGCTCTGACAAGTGCCTGGGAAGTGGTGTTGTAGTTCCCAACTCTACAAATTGTTGTTCTGGAGGGTGGGTTGGCAGAACCAAGTTGACTAGTTGAAATGTGAGTGGGGCAGCTTAGATAGGCAATGATTACCTAAAGGCTGTAAAGCCAAGCGACTAGAGCTGTATACCTTGGTGGTGAAGACCTAGGAAACCAGGTCTCCATCACTTATACACTATAAGGTGTAACATTTCAGAAGTAAAATGAAATCTTATGCTTCATATTCTTTTTCAGTAAACTGAATGACATGTTACACTAATCATGGTGTCCACTTTTTTTTCCTGAGTTATATACTATTGAAAGATCTTAGAATGCTCTAGCACAATGTAAATGTTCATTATATATTAATTACAATTACTTTATGTAATTGTTCTTTTTCAGTGATTTTTTTATATACCTCAAATCACCAAACACAAGCCTGAATCCACTAAAATGTCCTTTTTAACACCCTCATTTTGAGACAGCTCATGGATCTCCCTGATAAGTTCTTGGGTGAGGAGTAATAAACCCAGTTTCTTCAACTTCTAATTCAGTTTCTGATGGTCTTTGGCTAAAGCATGTTCACACATATGAGGAATTGATGAAAATGACATCTAGCAGGGACGTTAATGGTTCTTAAATACTTCGGGTTCATTTCCGATTGGCCTTTATTTCTAATAAAGGTATCTGAGGCTGGGCGCAGTGGCTCACGCCTGTAATCCCAGCACTTTGGGAAGCCGAGGTGGGTGGATAACTTGAGGTCAGGAGTTCAAGAGCAGCCTGGCCAACATGGTGAAACCCCGTCTTTACTAAAAATACAAAAAATTATCCGGGAGCGGTGGCAGGCGCCTGTAGTCCCAGCTACTCGGAGGCTGATGCAGGAGAATGGTGTGACACCCCGAGGGGGAGCTTGCAGTGAGCCGAGATCGCGGCACTGAACACCAGCCCGGGCAACAGAGTGAGACTCCGCCTCAAAAAAAATAAATACATAAATAAAATAAAATAAATAAAAAATAAAAATTAGCCAGGTGTGGTGGCATGTGCCTGTAATCCCAGCAACTCGGGAGGCTGAGTCAGGAAAATCACTTGAACCTGGGAGGTGGAGGTAGGTTGCTGTGGGCTGAGATTGCACCACTGCACTTCAGTCTGGGTGACAGAGTGAGGCCCTGTCTAAAAAAAAAAAAAAAAAAAAAGTATCTGAGAAAGGCAAGAAAGAAGAAAGTTTAGAGGGTGCCAAGAATTTTAAAAAATTTTACTTCCCCAAATTTGGAGAGTAATACTTCATCATTGGCAAGGGGAAGTAGTTTCAAATATTTCTGTAATTATTTGAAAGTGGAAGTATCAAATAGAGTCCCATAATAAGTTTCCTTATTAACAACTTGGAAGTTCCTAGAGTTTTGAAAGGTAATGTTTTGGATTTTTTTTTATAGAGTATAAATTTTGTATCTATACTCATTTGCAAGGAGATCCTGCCCTGAACCATGATAAGGCTATGTATTGTGATTATTGTTTTCTTATTGTTAGAAAGTCTTCACTCTTTAAGTTTTGTCTGTAACCATTCTTTTCATGTGGGAAAGCCTTTAAAGGATACAGTCCTCAAAGTAAAAAAAAACAAAAAAAAAAAAACAAAAAAAAAACAACCCCTTTGATTATGATTATGTATGATAAATTTAATTGATACTCCTATATTGTTCTTGAAAATATAGTACTTAATTCATAAAATGCTTGTCAAAACTAGAGTGTATTTTGCCCCACACCTTCAGTAACATTGGGTATAATAATTTAAATGATCTTTGTAGTTGCTGAGGCAAAATTGTATAAATACTTGTGTAAAAATAGAATGCATTTTGCACACATCTCTAGTAATATTGGGTATAATTAAATGATCTTTGTAGTTTCTCAGGGAAAATATACATGTTGGTTTTAACTTTCACTCATTTGATTTTGGAAGCATCACATTTCTACAGGCATGAGCCACCTCACCAGGCCTTTTCTTCTTCATTTTTTTAGTAAAGAAAGATAAAAATAATGTCCATTCTTTGTAAGATACTGGAAAATAACTTGGTTTCCAAAGAGTTTCCATCCAGTCCCAAATTCGGAGAAATGAACCTGCACACTCCAGTGCAATGTCAAATCAAGACAAACAAGAGGCAAATATTACTAACATTAGAAAACGTTGGGCGCGGTGGCTCAAGCCTGTAATCCCAGCACTTTGGGAGGCCGAGACGGGCGGATCGCGAGGTCAGGAGATCGAGACCATCCTGGCTAACACGGTGAAACCCCGTCTCTAGTAAAAAAAAATACAAAAAATTAGCCAGGTGAGGTGGCGGGCGCCTGTGGTCCCAGCTGCTCGGGAGGCTGAAGCAGGAGAATGGCGTAAACCCGGGAGGCGGAGCTTGCAGTGAGCTGAGATCCAGCCACTACACTCCAGCCTGGGCGACAGAGCGGGACTCCGTCTCAAAAAAAAAAAAAAAAAAAAAAAAAAAAAAAAAGAAAAGAAAACGTATAGTCTTCATTAAAAGCAAGAATGGGAATTCCTTGGGACCAGAAGTGCAAAGAATTCCTGAAGTGGACTCTAGGTGTCTGCAGAATGAACCCTGAGAGAAGCAGCAGCGCCAGTTGGTGAGTGCTTATTGGGGGAATTCTCCTGGTGACCCGAGGAAGCTGGTTTCAGCTTCTTGCAAACTCCAGTTCTTGCAAACCATCATTCTACTTTGTCGCTATAAATTTGTCTACTGTACGTACCTCACACAAGTGAACCATGCAGAATTTGTCCTGTTTGACTGGTTTGTTTCACTTAACATGTTTTCCAGGTAAATCCATGTTGCAGCATGTATCAGAATTTTCTTTCTTTTTGAAGCTAAATAATGTTCCATTGCATGTACATATTCCATTTTGTTTATTTATTCATCCATTGATGGACACTTGGGTTGCCTTCATTTTTTTGGCTTTTGTGAATAGTGCTTCTATGAACACAGGTTTATAAATACCTTCAACTGCCTGCTTTCAAATGTTTGTGTATATCCCCCGCAAGAGAATTGCCGAATCTCATGCTAATTCTATTTTGAATTTTTGGAGGAACTGTTATGCTGTTTTCCATCATGGCTGCATCATTTTATATTCCTACCAACAGTGTACAAAGGTTCCAAGTGCTCCACATTCTTCTGGTTTTTTTCAATAGTCATCCCAGTGGGTGTGAGGTAGTTACATTCACTTTTGCACTTGGAAAACTGGGGGCAAAAACCTAGGGCATGGCAAAGTATAATAAAATGTGTAAAAAATAAGAAAAAAATCATTTATGTATTTATTTATTTTGAGATAGAGTTTCACTCTTGTTGCCCAGGATGGAATGCAATGGCGCGATCTTGGCTCACTGCAACCTCCAGCTCCCAGGTTCAAGCAATTCTCCTGCCTCAGCCTCCCAAGTAGCTGGGACTACAGGCACCCACCACCATGCTCGGCTAATTTTTTGTATTTTTAGTAGCGACGGGGTTTCACCATGTTAGCCAGGATGGTCTTAATCTCTTGACCTTGTGATCTGCCCGCCTCAGCCTCCCAAAGTGTTGGGATTACAGGCGTGAGCCACCGCACTCGGCCAAAAGGAAACTCTTGTATATTGTTGGTGGTAATGTAAATTAGTCCAGCCATATGCAACAATATGGAAGTTCCTCAAAAGATTAAGCATAGAACTACCATATGATCCTGTAATTCTACTGCTGATTATATAGCCAAAGGGAGTAAAATCAGTATGTCAAAGAGCTATCTGCACTTCTGTGTTTATTGTAGCACTGTTCATAAGAGCTAAATCAACCTAGGTGTCCATCAAGGGATGAAGGGATAAAGAAAATGTGGTAGACGTCCATGAGGGAATACTCTTCAACCATAAATAGAAGGCTATCCTGTTCTTTGTAACAACATGGATGAACCTGGAAGACATTATATTAAGTAAAATAAGCCAGGCATAGAGGGGCAAGTACTGCATGAGCTCACTTATGTATGGAATCTAAATAAATCAAACACATGGAAGTAGAGATTAGAATGGTGGTTACCAGGTGCTGGGGTGTAGAAGGTATTGAGTAGATGTTGTTCAAAGGATACAAAATTCCAGTTAGAAAGGAGGAATAAGTTCACGAAATCTATTGTATAAGATGGTGATTATAATAATTAACAGTGTATTGTATACTTGAAAATTGCTAATAGATTTTAAATGTTCTTACGATATAAGTATGTGAAGTAAGGAATATATTAATTAACTTGAATTAATCATTCTAAAATATATACATTGATTTAATCATTCTACAATGTATGCATATGTCAAATAATCATGTTTTCTTCCATAAATAATATAATTTTGTTTTTTCAATTAAAATTTTAAATAAAAATATACATAAAAGAAAATATTCCAAAAAATATATCTGAGAATGAAGACATTAAATGGGAATTAGTAATTGTGAGCCTGGCAGAAGACACTGCAGTGTTCAGACCAAGGAGATCAATATCCAAAAAAGAAGTGGATGGAGTCTCGGCTGCATGTGCTCATGTTGCACCATGGATGAGGGATGTAATGTCTTTTGCCATTTTGCATTTCCAAATATATTCTCAAATTTATTCCTAACAGTGGTGTTTGCTACACAATGAAATAATAGAAATAAAATATAATACATTATTTGAAAAGATATCCAGGAAGCAGGAAGTATAGTCAGGGATCCCAGGAATGGGTATGGTGATGACTGTTGCACCAGGGCTTGGAGGGCAGGATCTTTCCTCTAGAAACTCTGTGTGTCAGGCATGCCTAGACAAAATACACTTATATTTGATGTTTTAGCATATCAAAGAGGTATTGCTTGGTTTAAAGATGAGGCTCAGTGAGTTTACACCACAGTCCAAGATCACAAAAGTAGTTCATGCTGGAGCTGGATTGAAGTTCCAGCTCATCAGGTATTCATATCAAGTAGGGAGATGAGTAAAGAAATAATTAGGTTGGGTTTTGAAAAAGAAGAATCCTACCCCTTACCTAAAATTGTACCTTAATTTTTTTTTTTTTCTTTTGAAATGGAGTCTCACTTTGTCTCCCAGTCTGGAGTGCAGTGGTACAATCTCCACTCACTGCAACCTCTGCCCGCCAGGTTCAAGTGATTCTTGTGCTTCAGCCTCCTGAGTAGCTGGGATTACATGCGCCTGCTACCATGGCTGGCTAATTTTTTTATTTTTAGTAGAGACGGAGTTTCACTGTGTTGGCCAGGCTGGTCTTGAACTCTTGACCTTAAGTGATCTGCCCCCACTTGGCCTCCCAAAGTGCTAGGATTACAAGGATGAGCCACTCCTTCTGGCCTGTAATTTTTCTATTTTTTGTCTATATTACATTATCCAGATTAAAAGGAGGTTATAATTTTCACACCTAAAGGGCAAATATGTTGAGCTAATGTCATGTTTTTTATAGTATTTTTTGCAAGACCCTTATATGTTATGTGATTATATGCATTTTTATTAGTTATTCTCCTTCCTCTGTTATTCCTACTTCTGCTGCAATTCCTCTCATCAGTAACTACCAGTTTTAACATTTTTCCTTTAAATTAATTTCCAAATGGAAATGACAGTCATGAAACCATTCCTATAAACTTTATAAAGTTAATCAGGGAAAATGGAAGAAGGAGAATAAAAAATATATCCAGCCTGCAGTACATGCAGCATTAATGATTAGGTCACCTTGCTTTCTGACCTTCTTGTTGAAAGTTCTTTGGTACTTATTGCTCCAAATTATGAGAATAATTATGCAGACCCTGTCACAAGATTACAGTTTCCTTTAACTACTCTGTAGAGAACACCTTGAACATTGTAAAATGCTAAGGTTTCCATTTGAGATATTCTTTTATGTACTGAAGACTGATAAAGCTATTGATGCCAGCTAACCTGAAAGATCCCATGAGGAGGTGACTCACTGAAGAATGCAGTTTCTGTATTTTGATGATTTCATCCCCTTTACCCCAAACAATCAATGACCCCAATTTTTCAGTCTCTTGCTCTCCACAATCTCCTTAAACACTCCAGACCTGGGCCAGGCTTGGTGGCTCACTCCTATAATCCCAGCACTTTGGGAGGCTGAGGCAGGTGGATCACGAGATCAGGAGTACGAGACCAGCCTGACCAACATGGTGAAAACCCATCTCTACTAAAAATACAAAACTTAGCCGGGTGTGGTGGTGCACACCTGTAATCCCAGCCACTGAGGAGGCTGAAGCAGCAGAAGGCTGAGGCAGGAGAATCGCTTGAACCCAGGAGGCAGAGGTTGCAGTGAGCCGAGATCACACCACTGCACTCCAGCCTGGGTGATGGAGCAAGATTCTGTTAAAAACAAAACAAAACAAAACAAAACAAAACAAAACAAAACAAAACAAAACAAAACAAAACAAACAAAAACCTCCAGACCAGAGCTTCTCAGGGAGGTGAATTTGAGGGTCCCTCCTATTTCCTCACCTGGCTGCCCTGCTATCATTAAATTCTTTCTCTGCTGCAAGCCCTGCTGTTTCAGTGTTTTGGTATATATTTATGTTGTTGCACAGCAGGTATACAAAACTGTTGGTCCTGTAACAATCAGACACATCTTTTGTATTGGTTTGTCTTGTTTTTTGTTTGTTTGTTTTGTTTTGTTTTGTTTTTCAGAGGACCTAATTGGATTCTTTAGCAAGCTAAGTAATTTGAAAAGTGAGGCTAAGCCAATATAGTACTAGAGGTACACTGGCCTTCTTTGGCTTAACGTTTGTCTGGAATTATAATTTCCTGAATCTAAGAAACTAGTCATTGTAAGATGTGTCATTATTTCAATACTACTAAGAAAAATCTGCTAATTAAACTATGTCACAGCCCTGAAAGACCACTAGATTTAAAATATATACCTGTTTCAGAGATATGAAAATGGCAAAAGACTTATCTCAAAATGATTAAATTCAGGTATTCCGTTCTTTGTTTTCAATTCTTGGTGTTATTTTATTTTGTTTACTTATTGTCAATAGCAAGGAGCTTAGAGTTGTAATTTTTAAAATATATTAACATGATTGCATTTGTCTTTTTACAGAGTAGTTCAAAACATTGAAAAAAATTGTTTACGTGGGGAAATTATTTCCCCTCTCCAATTTCTGTAAAGTAACTTCTCATAAGCAATTTTACATTCTTGTCCCACTTTTTAGTTGTCCCCCAAGATTGAGTAGTTCATATTGAATGGTGATTTGTGATAGGCCCTTTGCCAAGTGTACTTTCTACTTTACTTTATTTACTTCTCATTTGGAAATCATGGCACAGAGAATTATCTAATTCAAATATTGTCTGATGCAGAGTTTGGGAGGGGACCTGGACATAAAAAGTTTAGTCCTTCCAATTCTGTTCCCTTTCTTTTAGCCAGCTTTGCTTGGAAAATACACTTTGTGGTAGTTTTGTAGTGTGCTTGCTTTTCCATTGTCTCTATTTTGTAGAGGCACAGCCTCACTCAGGGAGATTTTAGGTGGTACAGTTTTGTCTGTGGATGGATGGGTAAATGTAATTTTGCCATTCAGTGTTAAGGAATTTATTTTTGGTGTAAATTTAAGGTCTATCTTCCAATCTAATTTTTTATGGATATGATTTTTTGTATCCCTTCTCCCAGCTCTCTAAATCAACATAACCAATGTGAATTCTGAGTTCATTATTCAATTACTTATTTTTAATTTAGATTTATTTATCGATATGTAGCTACATATTTTAATGGCTATTTTAAAAATATTAACTTTATAAAATATAACCATGCTCTATGTAGTCTTATCAACCTTTTATTTTTAACTGAACGTTATATTATTATGATGCAGCCAGACTTTTGAGTAATTTAATTTACTTATTTGAACTTTGTAAAATATTCCATTTTGAAAATATACCATAATAATTTTCATCCACTCTCCTAGTAATGGAGTTTTGGATCCTCCCTTTCCATCAGGTTTTTGTCACTGTTAAAAGTAAAGATACCAACATTCTTTTACATATTTCCTGGTATGCATTTATGTGCAAGAACTTTTTTGGGAGTGTACTCTGAAATGGAATTGGTAGGTTTTGAGATATGTGACTTGCAGCTTCATAAGACAACAGATTCTTTTTCAAAGTGATGGTACCACACATGTTCCCACTTACAATACATAAGATACTCTAAAGTTTCATATATTCTCTAACACTTGGTATTGTCAGGTATTTTAACATTTAATCACTGAAAGGGTGAAACAAGCAGTGGCCAACAATCGTTGAGTAGTCAGGCAACTTCACCCCATATGGATGTTGTTGACCACCAAAGGATTCCCTCCACAGATGCCCCTTCCTGATTCCTCATTTTGATTTATCAGATTCTGTTCACGATTACAATTGTTATGAGATAATCCTGGTACTGTAACATCTTCCCAAACTGAGAAGAAGCTAAGGCCCATTTTTGTGCTCTCAGTGTTTATAATACTGCTAATTCAAGGCTATTGGAGAGCTTGTTTTTGTATGCAGTTCAGTCAGTTCTATCTAAGAAGCAAACATTGGAAATGTATTTGAAACTTACAAAAAAAAAAAAGGTTTAGAAAAGTTTTAAAAATAAAACTATGGAAACCGCTTTACCCGAAGTTTTTGTCCACAACATTAATTGGATTACCTATCAGGGCAGATAAAGTTTAGCCATGAGGATAGGTCCCAATTTTGTCAGAAATAATTTGGATCCAGCTGTCTTCTGTAAAATAAAGAGTTTATGATGCCATGTCATGGCTAGAGTTTCACGGTAACATCTATTTGATCTTTGTGTGTATGGATACGTGTTTCTATGTATGTTACATGTATTATATGTTATGTCTACAATGGAATCACATTGGTTTACAAGTAAATGAGTGCTCATAAATATAGTAAGAAAGCCCAAATGCTTTTCAAATTTATGTGAATTTAGTAATCTTTAATAACGAGTTTGCCTTAAAATTATTGATAAAATAAAAACAGAAAAGTCTTCAGAATTGTCAGCATACATTTTTGTCTGGGTTTACTAATAGATGAGTTTTATATTTGCCTTTGCTAGATATTTTAAAGTGCAAGGATTTGACATGAATGTTATAAGAACATAAACTCAACCAAAAACAGAATACTCTTTCTTTGAATGACTTTTTTGATAAATAAGGCTAATTTAACATTGTTGGTTCCATAAGAACAGCTAATTTTCTGAATTATCAGCAAAAATGCCTGTGTGTTTAAGATTTTTGCTTAGGCAAACACCTGATATTCACAGACTATGCAAATGGTTAACAACAACAACAAAAAAAACTTTGAGCGATGATTATCTTTGCCTAATGTCTCAGTTCTAACAACTAATGTAGATAAACTGCTACACATGAATAAATTGAGTAAATATATATAAAATCAATGCTTGTAGGTGAACTTTTAATGTAACTTAAAAATCTTAAAATTATTTCAGATACCATTGAATGTCTGAGTCATTTCTGATTTAAAAAGAATTATGACATAGGGCATTAGTCACACTTTTGAACCCATTAATGTGAAATAAAATTTACGCTATGAGTTAAGCATTAGTGAATCTCAATGAGTTGAATAAGAATAAGGTCCCAGTCTGGAAGATAATCAAAGAATAAAAAGGAATAGACCCAATGGATGCCTGTATACCTGCCCCCATATAGGCAGGCAATGAATGTGAAACAATACCACCTGCCAGAGGGACAATGAAGTAACCCAAATAATCCAGGGTGTTAGAATGAGACACTATCTCAAAATTAATCAACTATTTTATTGCAATAAATTAATAATAAATTTATAAATAAATAAATTAGTGTCAACATCTAGTTTATGGGTGTTAGATCAGAACCCATAAACTAGATATTAACACTAATTTATTTATTAGTTGATGCATTGGAGGGAACAGGAGAGTTTCAAAGTCCCAAATGAATGTATTCTCTATGGCACATTTTTATATCACAGTCTTCTGAAATGCCTACAGAAAGAAATGAGTCTTAGTTGCTGTAGGTCCTGAGATGGGCAGAGATTATGAGAGCGAGCATCACATAGACTTGGTGCTATGGACTGAATTGTCTTCCCCAAAATTCATGATAATTTTTGTTTTGCTAATCCACAAGGTAGTGGTATTTAGAGATGGGGCCTTTGGAAGACAATTGAGTTTAGATGAGGTTATGAGGGTTGGGCTTTCATAATGGGATTAGTGCCCTTACGAGAAAAGGAAGAGATAATACGTCTCTCTCATTTTCTACCCTTCTCCATCTCTCACTTTCTCCCCCTTTCTGCCTCTCCTTCTTTCTCTGTGCCATGTGAGAACACAGCTACAACACGGCGATCGGCAAGACAGGAAGAGAGCCCTCACCAGGAGCCGAATCACTGGCACTTTAATCTTGCGCTTCCAGAACCTGGGCGAGACTCACTGGGGCAGACTTCTGTAGCTGCCTGGAATTGTCTGATCTGGAATTAATGCCCTGGAACCCTGTGGCTGTCAACTCAGAAGGCACAATGCTAAGAGTCTTCCTCTGGTCCTCTTTAATCTGCCTCCATTCCTTGTTATTTGTTTTCTTTTGATTTTCAAGTAATGAATTTATTTTTCCAGTTAACATAATCAACCAGCCCATGTCACAGCATATTAAATCACGAAGTACAAATCCAAGAAAGATAATGTCTTTATTGGGTTGCAAAACTTTCGCAAATCAATATAGTACTTTTATTGCAAGAAAAGCATATTTTATTAGAGACATATATTATTTTAGTGATAATTTTCACTCCAAATATATTTAGGTACTAAACTAAAACACTGGTTTTTAATAATGGTTTATAGCAGAGCAAGTTATTTTATACAAATTAATGTCTTTGAAAACTACACAGTTTCTCCTTTTAAATTGAATTCTCTCATGCAAGCTGTTGAAGTTTATAGCAACAGGGCAATTGTGTGTATGTAAGAGATGGCTCTGCTTTGTTCTGGCATGGGACCAAAGCCAGGTAGGGGTCCAATGTGTGAAAAGTTTTAGAATTCTATCTTGATTCGACGTCAATGCCACCTTCCAAGCACTTTAAAAAAACGTTAAAATTTTGTTTATGTGCCATTAGTGAGTGTAAATTATTTCAAACTTAGTGAAAAACAAAGACCAAAAACCAGAAATATCATTTGACCCAGAAATCTCATTGCTGGGTATTACCCAAACGAATATAAATTGTTATATCATAAAGACACATGTATGTGCATGTTCATTGCAGCACTATTCACAATAGCAAAGACATGGAGTCATCCAAAATGCTCATCAATGGTAGACTGGATGAATAAAATGTAGTACATATACACCATGGAATACAATGCAGCCTTGAAAAAGAACAAGATAATGTCTTTTTCAGGAACATAGACAGAGCTGGAGGCCATTATCCTTAGCAAACTAATGCAGGAACAGAAAAGCGAATTCCATATGTTCTCACTTATAAGCTGGAGCTGAATAATGAGAACACATGGACACAAAGAGGGGAATAACAGACACTGGAGCCTTTTGAAGGTGGATGGTGGAAGGAGGGAGAGGATTGGGAAAAATAACTAATGGGCAGGAGGCGTCATATCTGGATGATAAAGTAATGTGTACAACAAAACCCCCATGACGAAAGTTGATCTATTTAACAAAGCTGTACATGCACCCTGAAGTTAAAATGAACATTAAAAAAGATTGCTTTCAAAAAATCGTTAAATTTTTACATAAATACTGGAATCCTCAAAATCAGTCATTTCAAACAACGCGAATTTCAGATGATCCCTTTTATTTAGAGGTCATGCATCTCTTTGTTTTGATGTAATGTTACATCCTTATATCAGTCTACTTTTAAGAATTCTACTTAAAAGGTATTTATATTTTTAAAATACATATATTGCCAGCTTGGAGAGACGTGGGGTACTTGACGTTGTCTTCACATGTTCATTGTCAATTCTCTACAAATGCTGTTGCCGCCGCTGCCATCAAAGTTCTTATGCTTCCTCTTGGCGGAAGCTGTCAATTCTTCAGTCTTAACGTGTAATTTATGTATGACCCATTTCAGTGCTTCTTGGCCTTTATTAGCATTTGAAGATATCGTTCTTGCCATCAGTCCTTCAAGGTAACTGCTGAGGCTCCCTCTCTTCAGTGATTATGGCTTCTTGAGTCAAAATAGTTTTTTTGGGGGTCCTGATGATGTGGTTTGGGTATAAATCTCTCATCTACTGAAATTGTATTTGTAAGTGAAATATTAGTAGATTTAAGTTCCATTGTTTTCTCTACAGGATTAACTACAGAATATTCTAGTACATATGTTTTGGGTTTTGCTGCACCAGTAACAGGTTTGCAGTTCCCACTCTGTGCGGAGAAGTCTGTAGCTGTGCAGCTCTCCAGAGGGATCTATGCGTCTCTGTTCAACACGTCATCCCACACCATGCTCGGGTTCACAGGGCTTGGGTATTTATGCATTGCAGCTGTTGTAACAGTTTCCCACGGGTGCTGAAAAACGTGCTCTCAAGTCCAGATCTTGATGCTGCAGACAGTCCGAGAGATGTCTGGGCAGCGCAGGAGAAAATGAGACAAAGAGGTTACATATGCCCCATGCCATAAAGAACACCCCAGCCAGCCTCGCAGTATGCGGGTGCCATCGGCCTCACTCGAGGGACATCCCAAATCCCTCCTTCACCCCTTAAGACAATGTAACCTTTAAACCTTTTAAAGCGGGGATCCCCAACTCCCCAGGCAGAGAACCTGTGGCGGTCGGTGGCCTGTTAGGAACCCTGAGGCACAGCAGGAGGTGACTGGCAGGCAAGCGAGTACTACCGCCTGAACTCAGCTGATCTGACGTGACTCAGATTCTCATAAGAACGCCCACCCTATTGTGAACTGCGCATTCGAGGAATCTACTTTGCGCGCTTCTCCTGAGAATCTGACGCCTGATGATCTGAGGTAGGGCAGCTTCATCGCCAAATCATCCCTGTCTCCCCAATCCCCATCCATGGAAAAATTGCCTTCCACAAAACCAGTCTCTTGTGTCACAAAGGTTGGGGACCCCTGATGTAAAGAACACTGTTAATGTCTATTTCCTGCCTCCATCTGGAGGGCCACAGTCAGTTTTGAAGCAACTCCAGCAAGTGATCCACCTAGCTGTCCCCTCCCACTCTGTTAGTATCCAGAGCTCCTCAAAGACCCTCTGGAATTTAGACTAAAGCAAGATTGCACCACTGCACGGAAGCCTGGGCGACCCAACTAGCAAGACACTATGCTAGGTAAGAAAAAAAAAAAAAAAAAAAAAAGGAAAAGAAAAAAGAAAAGGGCCTCTGAGCTGAGCCCTGCCCCCTTTCGTCTGCTTCAGGCCCATCTATACCAATCTTGATTTACCAGCTTGAAATCAATTCAACAGGTGGAGAAATAGGAAAGGCTTTATTCAACACATGGACAGTTTTCAATGGAAGAGCCAGAGCAATGTGAGTACATCTAAAAGAACAGCTCTTTAGCACATTGCAATATTCATTCCATGAAGAAGAGTTCCTAAATAAAAAATGTTTAGGACATCAGGAGGGAAGACAATTAAGGAATGAATCTCCACAGCAGAGACCTCAAAGGCTGTGGTGTGTGCAGGACACAGTTCCAGCGTTAAAAGCCGCAGGGACCAGAATGAGGTCCCCACTGGGGTGCCTCGGGCTCCTTCCAGGGGCAGTGTTCGTTGAAGCAGGCGAAACCGCAGGCTTGCTGAAGGCGGGGTTCCCTCCTTTTCCGGTTCTTCCCGATGAAATCGTGGGTTTCAGCAACTTCCGGGGGCGGCCTGGACGTAGAGGTCGCCATGGGCTTGCGTCCTTTCACCTCCGCAGACACTGGCATCTCCAGGCTTCATCAGACTCTTTGGGACCCTCCGTAGGTAGCATTCTGCGTCTTCATTGAAGGTACTGAAGGCCCGTCTTTGGTTCAGCCATTGATTCCTCGACATGGGAGTCCTCGAGGTGCCCCGTTTTGGCCCCTCTCATGCTCCGGAAGGCCCCGTGCCCGGTGGAGGCGCAGTGCAGCAGCCAGCCAGGAGTGGAGCTCCGGTAGAGCTGATGGCATTGGCAGGAATGGCGACTCAGCACAGGGAAGTTATCCAGTGCCCAGGCCCAAGCTTGCTCTCGGTTCAGGTCCCGTGGCATGTGGGATTCTGGACCTGTCTGCCTCCAAGAGAGCTCTTCCAAGGTTGATGGATGGAACTCCATAGCCGCAGCCTTCCAAGGCTTGACCAGGCTTAGCTGGTCTAGGAATAGAGCAAATGACTCAGTCTATCACTGACTGTGGGTTTTTATAGCATTCTGTCTTGTACAGGAAGTCGGACATAATACAATCATGTGGGGATTAACACTTATTTGCCCTGCTTATTGCTTCAGACAGTGAAAGGATTATGGTGAAAATGTTATCATTTCGGAAGGCTCTATTGAAAGCCCTTGGGTTTTTATTGGATCAGGCGGTAATAGGGTGGGGCAGGGGGTGAGAGAATGGATCCAGTTATTGGCAGGTTTTTTTAATTTCAATAAGAAATTGGCATTTTTCAATATTTTGCAATTAGGTGAGAAGGTGAGATGTTAGGTGTACACTTCTTAAAGATAGGCTTTATCAAATTAAGGGAACTCTCTTTTTCAATTTGCTATGATGATTTTTCTATTAATAATAAAACTGAGTTGAATTTTCAAAAAGTTTTTTTTGTATCTTCAGAGATTATCATGTATTTTTTCTACTGCTAATGTGAACAATAACAGATTGATTTTCAAATAACAGACCCAAGTTGAGTTCCTCATAAACTCCATTAGATTATGGTGCATTTTTTAAAGTATATTACTTGATTCAGAATGCTAACATATTATGATTTTGCCCTGTAATTTTGAGAAATATTCCATGATGAAAAAACTGAGGAGGGGGCACTAGAGTGATGAATGAAATGTGCATATAAATACTTAAATTTGCTAATATTTAAAAAGGCCTTTCTGTGTATGTTGTTGTCCCACTCAGCCAAAGACTTTTCAAATACAGGAAACATGTTTCATTTGCAGCATGTCAACAGTCAAGATTGGCCTCAGTCAGTTCTATTTTGAAAAGACTCTGAAACAAATTTTAGTACAGAGTAAATTTTGAGTATTCCAACAGCAGGGAAAAGCACTGAGGTATATGAGGTGAGCAGAGAGACATATTTTATTTGTTTGGCTTTCCCCTCAAAATATTGCTGAAATAAACACTCGTGTGAGATTGCTTTATTAAAGAGTGCTGTCCTTACAAAGTGGGAGTGAGAAGAAAGAGGAGAGGGGCAGGGACGAGTATATTCAATGCTATGCTTCCTAGTTGCTCAATCTTGTATCAAACATGACCAGAGGTGACTTTACTATCAAACCAATAAAGTTTAACTTTAAGGCAAACTTCCAAAGAGTTTGTAAAACATTTGTCCTAAAACATTTTTTGTGATTCTCTCATAAAGAAAATCCCCTACTTCCTGTATGAACACAGATTCCAAAAATTTGAACCCACTCTGAACACCACTGATTTGTCGATCTTACGGACAATCTTCTGAGAGGCCGTAGGAATAACTGCTTCTCAGCACAGTCCACTTAGGAGGAATAAAAGGATGGAATATATCCACTGTTGAAGAGATAACACAGTTCTCACAACAAAAGACCCCAGTGTACCAAATAGAAGAGAGAGGGAATACTAGTATTGAGTTGGCATTAACATGCATGTAAGGTAGCCTGAGAACTACAAAGTTAGGCCTCATCTCATACATTTTCAGCAGAGCAGGGGGAAGCAGGATTAATTCCTTTCTTTCTTCAAATAGAGAACACCTTACAATAGTATCTTGCTATCTGGTGAGAGACTCTCAGCTCATTCTAGGGGTACTTTTAAGAAATGTCTACATAGTATTTGTCCCATGCCTTGGATAAATTGCTACGTTGTACAAACTTGAGATTCAGCTTTACCTTTAGAAGGACTAATCTAAATTCCAACAGCTCAGCTATGGATTAAGACTCACCATATTAAATGTGATGTTACTGTTGTATTTTTATATGGTGTGTAGGAAAAGAAACAAAACACTCTCAAATAGTATAAGCATAAAAATATTTATTATGTGATAAAAGTCACTTAAAATCTGGTAGAAAAGTGTAGACACAGATTTTAGGCTGAATGTCAGGGAATGATTTTCTGAATCACATTACAAACTGGTTCTCTAAAAGACGTTGCTGTCAGACATTAGTAAACACTGTAATTAACCAATTCAGTCAAAGCTAAATCAAAACTTCCATCTTTATCTAATTATGTATCATGTTTGCCTGGAAGCCAGTAAGCCATCTTGTGCAGAAGACTGCAAGATTCTTTTAGTCTAGATACCTCCCACTTAGCTCAGTGACAGCTATTATTTGCTTTCTCTGTGTCCATGGCTGTAATAATTTTTTTTTTTTTTTTTTCAGATGAAGTCTTGCCCCGTCACCCAGGCTGGAGTGCAATAACGTAATCTTGGCTCACTGCAACCTCCTCCTTCTGGTTTCAAGTGATTCTCCTGCCTCAGCCTCCTGAGTAGCTGGGATCACAGGTGCCTGCTACCACACTTGGCTAATTTTTTGTATTTTTAGTAGAGACTGGGTTTCACCATGTTGGCCAGGCTGGTCTCAAACTCCAGACCTTGTGATCTGCCCGCCTCAGCCTCGCAAAGTGCTGGTATTACAGGTGTGAGCCACCACGCCCAGCCAACTTTTTTTTTTTTTTTTTCCTTAAATTTTAGAGACTGGGTCTCACTCTGTAGCTCAGGCTAGAATGCAGTGGTACCATAATAGCTCACTTCAGCGTCCAACTCCTGGGCTCAAGCAATCCTTTTGCCTCAGCCTCCTGAGTGGCTGGTACTACAGGCAGACACCACGACATCCAGCTAATTAAAAACGTTTTTTGTATTTGTAGAGATGGGGTTTCACCATGTTTCTTGGGCTGGTTTTGGGATTCTAGCCTCAAGTGATCTTCCTGCCTCAGCCTCCCATAGTGCTGGGATAACTGGTGTGAACCACTATACCCAGCCCACAATAAAATTGTTCTAGTCTTAGAATTTTTGTACTTTATATTCTCTCATGAGGGTAACTTCACCTTTAGATTGTTTTCTTTTTTTTGAGACAGAATCTTGCTAAGTTGCCCAGGCTGGTGTGCAGTGGTGTGATCTTGGCTCACTGCAACCTCCACTTCCCATAGTCAAACAATTCTCCCACCTCAGCCTATTGAGTAGCTGGGATTATAGTTGCAGGCCACCATGCCCAGCTAATTTATTTGTATTTTTAGTAGAGATGAGTTTCCATCATGTTTGCCAGGCTGGTCTCAAACTCCTGGCTTCAAGTGATCTGCCCATCTTGGCCTCCCAAAATGCTAGGATTACAGGTTTGAGCACTGCACCTGGCCCAGATTTTTTTTTTCTTTGCTTTGTTCGTTGCATTATTCATATCAAAGTGGAGGTATCTCTGATAATTCTGTTTTTACTACACTAGCTAATATAGCATCCTTTTAGTTACCTTTCCATCTAACTTGCATTAGGTTTCTTGATAGCATTTATCACATAAACATTGTCTTATTTATTTGTTGTCATGTTTACTGCTTTGTTTTTTTTCCGCCTCTGATTGTGTCAAACAGTTTATGGCCAAGTCCATTTCTGCTTGTTGATCACTTATCTCTGGAACTTTGATCACTTTGTAGCACAATATAGACACTTAGTATTTGTTAATGAAGAGACAATGTATTAAAAGACTGGGTGTGGTGGCTCATGCCTGTAATCCCAGCAGTTTGAGAGGCTGAGGGGGCAGGATTACTTGACCCAGGAGTTTGAAACCAGCCTGGGTAACATAGGGAGACTCCATCTCTACAAAAATTTTAAAAATTAGCTGGGTGTGTGGTGTGCGCCTGTAGTCTCAGCTACTTGGGAGACTGAGGTGGGAGGATTGTTTCAGCCTAGGAGACTGAGGCCGAAGTGAGCAGTGATGCCACTGCATTGCAGACTGGGTGACAGAGCAAGACCCCATCTCATAAAAAAACAGCAAAAGAAAAAGAAAGAGTAGTCTTCACAGCTCTATAACCGATTATAAACCACCCTAAAAAAGGATCAAAGTAAAACAATGATTGTGGATGACAAAAGTATTAGAACAGCCATGGTTAAAGACACATTTGACAGGGAAATTTGGTTATCTCTATGGTACATAACAATTTAATATAATAATCATAATTAGTTCTCATAACATATTCTAAGACATATCAGAATCACAGGAATCTCATACAATTTTGGAACACATACTAATAACACATTTATATAAATAGAAGTCAAATAAGGTTACAGATCATTTCATATTTGATAATGATAATTTTATTAAACCAAGTAAGCCAAATATGTCTCCTCAGATTTCAGGGGATGTAATGTCAAAAAAATTAGTGAGACTAAAACCCTAAATTTAGATTTAGATTTTGGAAAGTTTGTGAAACATCAAAGCTTGAAAACACAATATCACAAAATAGCATCACAGGTCATTGTAAAATAAGCCATTCATTTAGTCAAAGTGGTAACTCAAATATTTTAAAACAAAAGGCAAAACTTTCACTCTTTGAGACTTACTTTCCCAAACAATAAAACCTAATAAAGACAAGATGAAATCAATTAAATTTTACAGACAAATCTATTAAATTTTAATCATCTTGACCATAAGATATAATTTTTGTAAACCTTCGCATAATCTTTCATAATTTTTAAGTAAGGAATGTGTTAATGCTCCAAGAAACCATTGTTAATCTGACCCACATGCTTGTCTTGAATCAGTGTTCTTTTGATATTAATGTTTAATTTATAGACTGCTCACGGTGGCTCATGCCTGTAAACTCAGCACTTTGGAAGGCCTAGGCAGGAGGATATCTTGAGCTGAGGAGTTCGAGACCAGCTTGGGCAACATGGTGAAATCTTGTCTCTATAAAAATACAAAAATTAGCCAGGCAGGGTGGTGCACCCCCGTGGTCCCTGTTACTTGGGAGGCTGAGGTGCCCGGAGTCTTGCTGTGCAGAGGTTGCAGTTAGCCAGGATAATGCCACTGCACTCCAGCTTGGATGACATAGCTGGACTGTCTCAAAACAACAAACGCAACTTTTTATTTATAGAGAAAAACTCTGAACTAATTTTTTCTCTTAAAATGGATCCTCACAAGCTCACACACCCACTTCTTCTGCAATAGTCTCTGGGAATACATTGGTTGAATAGTTTTAATTTCTGGACCCATGTCTCATGACTGCAGCTTATTCTGATTTTCTTCTCCTAGGTCTGAAGATGAGGCTTCAACTGCTGTCAATGTTTAAAATTTAGCCAGAGTTGGTGACTTTTTTAGATCCAGGAGTCAAAGCCCTTTAACTTAGTAGCACAAGGATTTTAAAAGAAATACAGAAAGTTACATGGATATAATAACTTTAATTTTTACAAATCTTCCCAAAGAAGAAGTGTGGTGTGGAGGTTGGGGAGAAGAGGTTGAGGGAGGAAGCAGGTCACAATTGAACTCTTGACTGTTCCAGGATAGCTGGCATGAGTATGGGGGCCACACAAGAAATAGAAAGTGAGAGGACAGGGCCCAGAATACACTGAGCGCAGGCCTTGCAGTGTCTGGGTCCTCCAGGCCTCTTCTGCAGAACCCCAGGCCTCTGGCACACGGGGAAGAAAGTGCTGCGCTATCGTTTGTGTCCAGGAAAACCAGGAACTCTTGGACTCAGGAGCCACCAGCTTTTGCAATTTTATATTCTTCTGGTCCTGGGTGTTCCACATAGCTTAGGAACCTGGCTGGTGACATTAATTCTAGAAGCAAATTGCATATGAAAACGGAATTAATGACATTAACATCAAATTCTATCATCTCGTGTGAAAGCTATACAGAGTCAAATAGTTTGGCTCAGGGCATGAAAAGAAAAAGTAGTACTGGGCTTATGAAGAGAAAGCTGTTCTGTGGGACCCTGGTTTATAGAAAGTTTATCATTTCCCCAAATCACATTGCTAGTCCTGAGCAGAGACTGGAATTCTGTTCTGCCAGGAGAAAAATGCTTAGGGGTGACTATCTATTAATGAACATTTGGGATGTTAGTGAAAAGCATGCAAGAGCGGGTGCCCAGTTCTCTCTCTCTGTAAAATACACATAAAACTTATCATCTTAACCATTAAGCATACAGTTCATAATGCTTTGCAACCATTGTCATCATCCATCTCCACAACTCTTTGTATCTTCTAAAAGTGAAACTCTGTATTCTTTAAAGAATAACTCCCCACTTTCCTCTCTCTCATCCCTGGAAATCACCATTCTACATTGTGTCTATGATATTCACTATCCCAAGTACACCATGTAAGTGGAATCATACAGTATTTTTTTTTTTTGTGACTGGGCTTATTTCATTTAGCATAATGTCCCTTAGGTTCACCTGTGATGTAGCATGTTAGCATTTCCTTCTTTTTAAAGGCTGACTGTCTATATGTACCACGTCTTGCTTATCTTTTCATATGTGAATGGACACTTGAGTTGCTTCCTCATCTTTGCTATTATGCATAATGCTGCTATGAACTTGGGTGTACAAATATCTTCCTGAGACTATGCTTTTAATGCTTTTGAGTATATGTCCAAAAGTGAAATTGCTGGGTCATATGGTAATTCTATTTTTAATTTGTTGAGGAACTTTCTGTTTTCTACATTGGCTGTACCAATTTACATGCCTACAACAGTGCAGGCATAGGGGTTCCAAACTCCTTATATCCTTGCCAACTCTTGTTATCTTTTTTTTTTTTTTTTGTGGTAGCCATCCTAGTGGATGTGCAGTGGTACCTGTATCTCATTGTAGTTTTGATTTGCATTTCCCTAAGAATTAGTGATGCTGAACATTTTTTTTCTATGTGCTTATTGGCCATTTGTATGTCTTCTTTGGAGAAATGTCTGTTTAAGTCCTCTGCCCATTTTTGAAATGGGTTGTTTGTTTTTTGATCATGAGTTTTAGAAAGTGTTAATTTATTCTGGATGTCAATACTTCATCAGACATATGTTTAAGAATATTTTTCCCTATTGTAGAATTGTATTCAAACTCTATCAGTGGTTATTGGCAAGCAGTCTATTATCAGTGCATTCAGGGCTATTCATTCTCTGTCTATTCCCTCATCACACCCCATTGATCAGTTATTAGTTCAGAAACCAGAAAGTTAAAGGCAAGGGAAAAAGTACACAAGGGAATTTCTGGCAATTTTTCATGTTTAATGATTTTTCTCTTTCCCCCCAACTTTCTTTTTTTTTTCTCTAACATTAGGGTCTTAGGCCTGCCAAAAGAACATTTCTCTCTCTCTCTCTCATTCTCTCTCTCTCTCTCTTTTTTTTTTTTTTTTTTTTGATGGAGTCTTGCTCTGTCAGCAGGCTGGAGTGCAGTGGCACCATCTCAGCTCACTGCAACCTCCACCTCCCTGGTTCAAGTGATTCTCCTGCCTTAGCCTCCGGAGTAGCTGGGATTACAGGTGCACGCCACTAGGTCAAGCTAATTTTTGTATTTCAAGATGGTCTCGATCTCTTGACCTCGTGATCCACCCGCCTTGGCCTCCCAAAGTACTGGGATTACAGGCATGAGTTGCCGTGCCTGGCCGAACATTTCTCTCTTAAATGTATTTTTCTGACACCCTTCTTCCTGTCCGTTGTCCTATCTCCCAGACCTTAGAATGAGATCTTAGGTAAGGAGGTCTTACTAATTAACTGCACTGTTATTGCTTATTGTTTTTTCTTTTGAAAACTAGGTCAGACAAAATTCAAGCTATTTAGAGAGAAGTACCACAGTTTCTCTCACCCCTACTTCACAAGTTGGTAACAACTATGAGCCTACAAGTTGGTGACAACTATGAGAACAACGATCAAACCAGAAAATCAATGTATTTAAATAAAAACACATCAGTGCCTACAGCATGCAACAAAATAATTAGTCCCTCAGGTGGTCCCTGTTTCATAAGCAAACACGAACTGGAGGTATCAGAATTGAGGATGAAATAGCAGAAGTATCATCCTGTGATTAAACATGTGAACACTAGCAATGCTCTTACAATCTACTATGAAATGACGGATGATTATTTTCTGGATATGATATAGCCTCAGAACAGCGAGGGAGGCACAGAGAATGTTGGTAACAGGAAAAGATGGAAAGGGTGCGGTGGATATCTTAGTTAATAAAGAGGTGGGGTGAAAGGGGTTTAGAAAGTAGCTTCCAGAGAAGGAAGTCTGAGCTTTCACGCACCATGGAACTAATACTAGGTAAAACATAGCCCCCAGAATTTCTGGAAAGGAGTAATTAGGATAAAATCCTACTTAATATTTATTATTTTACATGGTGCTAGGCTATGCTTAAGGAAGGATACCCATTAACCTCACTGATATAATGAGTACTGCAATTATATCTGGTTTTACTAATAATGGAAATGAAACACAAGGATTAAACTAACTTCTGAAAGTCAAAGAGGTGAGAAGAGATTCACAGCAGGATCATGCCAGAATCCTAACACTTAAACCACTAGCCTACAACACAGGCCAGGTGTTTGATTTACCATGTCTGATTTCACCTTTGTCCCAGAACTCAATCCCACTCCCATTCCAAGACTGGGATCCCCAGACCACAGAGGCATCTGCGACTTCCTTGGACTTCCAGGACACACTGGATAGGAGGCTTAACCTTGTTGTGGTTTTTTTGGAGTCGGGGTGGGGGCATTGGGAAAGGGAGGAGGGTTTCAGTAAACACGGGTGGTGATGACAGAACAATCTGAAGATGCTAGGAGAGACCCTAAGCACACTCTAATAGAAAATGCCTTAGGCCTGCCAAAAGAACATTTTTCTCTTAAATGTATTTTTCTGACATCTTTCTTCCTGTCTGTTGTCCTATCTCCCAACCTTAGAATGAGATTTTAGGGAAGGAGGTCTTGCAAATTAACTGCTCTTTTATTGCTCATCTTTTTGCTTTTGAAAAGTAGGTCAGACAGGGCCGGGGGCCGTGGCTAACGCCTGTAATCCCAGCACTTTGGGAGGCTGAGGTGGGTGGATCACCTGAGGTCAGGAGTTCGAGACCAGCCTGAACAAATGGATAAATCCCGTGTCTACTAAAAATACAAAATTAGCCAGGTTTGGTGGTGCATGCCTGTAATCCCAGCTACTCGGGAGGCTGAGGCAGGAGGATCTCTTGAACTGGGGAGGTGGAGGTTGCAGTGAGCTGAGTTTGCACCACTGCACTCCAGCCTGGGCAACAAAGAAACACCATTAAAAAAAAGAAAGAAAGAAAGAAAGAAAGAAAGAAAGAAAGAAAGAAAGAAAGAAAGACAGAAAGGAAAAGAAAACCAGGTCAGATAAAATTTGAGCTCTTTAGAGAGAAGAACCACAGTTTCCCTCACCCCTAGTACACAAATTGTGACAACTATGAGCCCACCCTGATTAAAGGAAAAGGTATAATTTGACAAATCTGGAGAAACATAGATAGCACTGGTTACTGCATAGAATCAGTAAATATGCTGACTCTAACTTGAAGCACTGTTTTGCACTATAAGTAGAACTAACTCTCTAGAGGTTCAGTTTCTCCAGAGGGTGATATGATACTCTCAGCAATGATAACTTTACTTCTAGGAACTTATGCTGCAGTGCAGTCCTTATGCATTAGTAGTTATGGATTATATGATACAATATAGTCTATAAACTGGATGCTACTTTTAAAAGAAGACAATATTTTCCAATAAAGAGGAGGAAATGTCCAAAAACAGTAATAACTGACAAGTTATTTCTCCCTCTATATAATTTCTTTGAAGGAAAGTAATATTCATGTTTGCATTTGCATAAAACAAAATATACTCCAAGATATATAAATAGTAGTAACTTATCATTTGGGAGGTTGGGAAAAGGAAGGTGTAAGTTCTGATTTCGCTTTATGCCTTACTGTCTCATTTCATTTTAAAGTAATATGTATTATTTTGGTAGTAAAATGTTTAGGAATAATTTAAAAGTAATAAAAGAATTTTAATGCTAGTCACTTTAAAAAATTACACTAGGTATTGTTTATGGAAAAAATACTAGATGATAGCTACTCTATGAAGAGTTTTATTTATACTATCCCATTTGGTTAGGTGCCATTATTTTGTCCATACCATAGGTAAGGACGTGTAATTTACATAATTTAAGTAATTAGTCAGCATGAAGGGAGGCTCAGCAAGTCTTTATCTGGGTAATCTGGTTTCCCACTGGGAAACCCCACACCTCTGTGTTATCACCACCTGGCCCTGTGCACTCTTTCTCTCTATACTTACCCCATTTCTATCAAACATCATCTAGGTATTAATAAGACTAATTTGTTTGCAAAATAAATTTTGTCTCTTTAAACTTGGCCTAATTATTTACACAAGTGCAGCAGGAATACTGATTTACCACATAGGTGCTCTTTAAGTTAGCTTACCTGGACATTTTCATAAGGAATCTCAAATTAGACTTCTAAAAGTGTCCAGATGCTAGGAAACCAAACCAGGATCTTGCTATCATACTTTGCCTGCAGTACCTAGAAATTTGGATGAATTCTCCTTTTCTTAAGGTCCTCTAGATATCCTGATGTTCCTGGGCCTGTCAGGAAGTGACATTTCTTACTCACCTGTGAGGAAAGGACCCCTTTTAAGCCAGGACAGTTTTTCATGTCTGAGTGTGCTATTTCTGTTCCTAAAAACCATGAAAGAAATAAAACAGTGATATTACATTCAACAGGGTAACTCTAAATCCTTGTTCTACCAGTGGAAATATAATATCTCTAGGGATTAAGCCTGATCTCCAGAATTTTCCCAAGACCATAGGAAAATAACATCCAGATATTTTAAAAAAGCACCTGCAAGATGAGCTGAGGGTCTCTCAGTATACAGGAAACTGTCACAAGGTGTGCCTTTTTTTCTTTTGAAGCAGTAAAAGAAGTTCTCATAATTCCCAAGGCTTTGCGCAAAACATAAGAGATATGGCCCAGCTTTGTAGCTGTTGTCATGCTACCTTACATGCATGTAAATCTGTTAAGGCTAACTCAATATTAGTGTTCTCTCTCTATTGGGTACTCAGGGGCCTTTTTGTTGTCAGGATTGCTTTATTTCTCCCACAGTGGATATATTCTTCCCCTTTCTTTCCTTCTAAATGGATTATTCTTAGAAGCAGTCATAGATAGGGCTTCCCAGAAGTTGGTTCCATGTGGTCAAGCAAACAGTTGTGTTCAGGGTAGGTTCAGTTCCTAGAACCTAATGTTCGTACAAGTAGTAGGGGATTCTCTTTTTAAAAAAGACGGTTGGGTGCAGTGGCTCACGCCTGTAATCCCAGCACTTTGGGAGGCCAAGGCAGGTGGATCACCTGAGGTCAGGAGTTCAAAACCAGCCTGACTAACATGGCAAAACTCTGTCTCTACTAAAAACACAAAAATTAGCCAGGCGTGGTGGTGGGCACTGTAATCCCAGCTACTGGGAGGCTGAGGGACAAGAATCACTCGAATCTGGGAGGTGGAGGTTGCAGTGAGTCAGGATCACGCCACTGCACTCCAGCCTGGGCAACAGAGTGAGACTCCAACTCAAAAAAAAAAAAAAACAATAAAAAATTCTAGTACAAAATTACAGACCTGTTCGAAGGACTCCTAAAAGGTAAGCTTTCTTACCTGCATGGTAAATTTGCCTGTGGCCTTGCATGATATCCCATACGGGCCAATGAGGTAGCACAGCATTGAATCGCCCCTTACTCCTTCCTGTTCCACTTCCTCTCTTAACTTCCACTTTCTCAACAAAAAAAAACATTTAGATTAAAAAGTCTCATATAAGTTTTCACTTTAGCTAGTGCTGCCTGGGGAAGCCAGACCAAAAAACTATGCTGCTCTGCTTACCTTATATGCTTTGACTTTTTCCTCTGCCGTTTGAATCCCCAATAATTCAATCTGTATTGAAAAGATAATGAGGATGCCTACAAACGTGGAATAATTCAGATTAATATTGACCTTTGAATAGCCTGAATGAGACCTCTTGCCAGAAATTTAAAAGTCCACCTGAGTGGGGCAGAAAAATACATTAAAAGACCTTTTTAAGTATCAAGCAAGTATGAATATTTATAAGCCCATTTTGTTTATTACTCTTGTCAATTTCCCATTTTGGTCAGCCAATGTCTCTCAAGATCACAGATGTTAAAATTATAAGTGGTGTATTAGCATATTGAATCCAGCAACATATATATTTTAAAAGTACATCATGATATAGTAGGATTTACTCCAGGAACTCACATTTGAAAATCAGTCAATATTATTCACCACATTAACTGTAAAAATAAATAAAACTGCATGATCATATCAGTAGATGTAGAAAACCTTTTAAAAGTTAACCTCTCTTCATTATTATAACAAAAAATATCTTAACAAATAGAAAAAGTGGATTCCCTTATTTATTTAAGAGTATATCTGTAAGAGATGTACACTTAATATTCCACTTTGAAAGAAACAAAAATGTCTTACTCCAAAATATATTTCTTTGACATATTTTGAGATGGCTGTCAGAGGCAGCAAAAGAAGTAGCCTTGCAATGCCATTGTGTGGGAAAAATTTGCATCTGTAGAAAATCTGCCTTGATATATACAGGCCTTCTCTTTTCCAGATGTAGGAAGGATTAATGAGAGTCTGACACATTTAAAGGTCTTAAGGAAACAATTCTCTGAGGGATGCTATCTGTGAGATTTCATGTACATAACAAGACTACCATTGCTAGCAGACCTCATCTTCTCTCCCTCCTATAACCAGTTCTGCCATGATCCACTTCTTTCTGTAAACTCAAGCTGGTATACAAGCTCCTGCACCTCACTGGGGGGTTGGGTAATCATACATTTTGTATGTGTTTTCCCCTGTTAATCTTCTGTTTTTGTGAGTTGATTTTACAACAAACTTTCGGAGTGCTAAGAGAAAGATTTCCCTTCACCCCTAGAAATTCGATGTTGTAATCAGGAATCCAAAGTTTGGCTCTTTTGGAAGTCCACAGTTAAGGAAAACCAGGAGCTGATCAGCCAGCCTAACGATAAGAATTTCTTACCAGTCAGATTCCAGGCCCCTCTCTGTGGAATTTGGTCAAGTAGACAGTAAATATCACTCTTTGTTCATTTTTCCTGTCCAAAATCTTGACTGATGGGAGAAAAGGATTTGTGTGACCAGTGCTGGTGTATTGACTCTGGTGTACTTTCTGGTACTTTGTGGTATGAATCATATTGTTTCATCCATTTCCTCCTAGAGCAGTCTTTTCTTTGTCTTTCTCTTTCTGTGTTGTTCTGTCATAAAGAGGTGTACAGGTTGAGGTTTTTCTCTCATCTCGTTTTGTTTTGTTTTGTTTGAAATGGAGTATCGCTCTGTTGCCCAGCCTGGAGTGCAGTGGTGCGATCTTGGCTTACTGCAACCTCCTCCTCCTGGGTTTAAGCAATTCTCCCACCTCAGCCTCTCAAGCAGCTGAGATTACAGCTGCGTGCCACCATGCCTGGCTCATTTTTGTATTTTTAGTAGAAACGGGGTTTCACCATGTTGGCCAGGCTGGTCTCGAACTCCCACCTCAAGTGATCTGCCCACCTTGGCCTCTCCAAGTGCTGGGATTACAGGCGTGAGTGTTTTGTCTTGTTTTTTAAGAGACGGCGTCTTACTCTATCACCCAGGCTGGAATGCAGTGGTGCAATCACAGTTCACTGTAACTTCAAACTCCTGGGCTCAAGTCATCCTCCTGCCTTAGCCTCCCCAGTAGCTACGACTACAGGCACATGTCACCATGCCCAACTAATCTTTTAAAAATATTTCTGTAGAGATGGGTCTCCCTACCTGCCCAGGCTGCTCATGAACTCCTGGCCTCTCAAAGCACTAGGATTACAGGTGTGAGCCACCATACTCAGCCTGAAATAATCAATATGCCAGAGGTATATTGATATATTGGCATATTGGGGTGGTGTATTCTGGTCTCTTACAGTCGTATTTTGAGGGAGTGTGTCCAGAATAATAACTCAGAATTTAGGTTGGTGTCTTGAACTGGAGTATTAGGGAGAAGAGACAGTAAAATCACACACACACACACGCACACACACACACACACACCCATATTAGAAGACGGGCCTTAAATTCACACTAAAAGTTGATTTAACACTGAATGGTAAAATTACATTTATCTATTCAACCACAGGCAGAGCTGTACAAACTCAAACTTCCCTAAGTGAGGGTGTACATCTACAAAATGGAACTGAGAAGCAAGCCCAGTACAAAGCATGTGCTCACCGCAGTTTTCAGTTGAGAATGAAATCAGATAAAGCACAAAATACAGTTGGCACAGTGTCTCACAAATAATGATTTTTGTGCCATGAACCACTCAATATGTGAGGAGAAGTAAAAGATGAGGCAAGAAGCTGAAAGTATTTATGATAAATTGCACCTTAGAAAAAACCAGAGGAGTGAGGAACATGATTTTGCCACTTGCCCAACCATTTCAATGTATTGAACTACATTGTGAAAAAACAAATATGATCATATAGAACCTGGTAGTTCAAGACCAGACTGGCCAAAATGGCAAAACCCCCTCTCTACTAAAAATACAAAAAAATTGCTGGCCGTTGTGGCTGGTGCCTGTAATCCCAGCTACTTGGGAGGCTGAGGCATCAGAATAGTTTGAACCCAGGAGGCAGAGGTTGCAGTGAGCTGAGATCGTACCACTGCACTCCAGCCCGGGCAACAGAGCCAGACCCTGTCTCTAAATAAATAAATTTAAAAAAATCACAACTCCAATCTCCATGCTATTTCTAAGAGGTAAATAAATAAAATGGCATTTAAGTTTTAAAATAAAGGAGCGGATACCTGAATTTAATCAATTCTAGGGTAAATATTTTTCTCACTTTAGTGTCTCTGAAACAGGTATGTATTCCTACTATTATGATACTTTAATTTGTAGCATTTTCCCCTGTTAATGGTGTAGGTAATAATGTCTCTGGTGACCCCTTCTTAAAGAGTTCCTAATCCTGGCTTTATTTTTATTTCATTTTATTTTTTGAGACAAAGTCTCACTCTGTCACCCAGGCTGGAGTGCAGTGGTGCCGTCAAGGATCATCTTTCACTGCAGCCTAGACCTCCTGGGCTCAAGAGATCCTCCCACCACAGCCTCCGGGGTAGCTGGGACTACAGGAACCCACGATCACATCTGGCTAATTTTTAAAATTCTTTTGTAGTGTCAGGGTCTTGCTATGAGCTTCGGGTGGTCCTGAACGCCTGGGTTAACGTGATCCTCCCGCCTGGGCCTCCCAAAGTGCTGGGATTACTGGAGTGAACTATGGCTCCCGCTCAGCTTTTCCATTAAAATGCTCTGCTGGGGGGAAATGAGGAGTGCGAAGCAGTGGGTGGGGCTTTTCTTTTACAAAGGCTCTGCCTGGGCTGTTACTTCTGGTGAAGTGCTTGTAACTTTTTAGGTGGAAACGATGCCATTTTTCCTTTATTCTCCGGTCCCTAAGACCAGGAGGCAATTGGAGGATCCTCAAATACCAGGGAGAAACCAGCTAGCAGAAGTAGTATGGTGGGAGGGGAAGACCAAGGCAAATGCCTTCGGAGTGGATGAGAATTGCGACTTCAAATTGGGTCTACTGACCTGTGAAGGCCCTTTTCTATGCTCTCTCTGGACCTGTCCTCTGCCCAGGTTCATCTAGAAAAGGATGGAATTGGTTGCATGGTATCTTCTGGGTGAGGTTGGGAGATGATGTGGGAACGCTCCCGGTAGGGTCTGTAGGTCTCTCGTGAGGATTTCATGGGATGTGTAGATTTTTGGGGAAATGTGAAAGCTTAGAGGAAAGGGACGTTTTTCTTCCGGGCAGAGGCAGTTCCATATTTCCTATGGGAAAGGAGTTTTTAGCTGCACTCTGACTGAAAAGTGGGAAACAGAGAATTCAAGCGCTTGAACATTCGCCTGCTTTGCATTTCCCGAAAGACAGAGAAAACGTCAGTGATCCATTCCACAGATCAAGGGTATAGGAAAGTGGACAGCAGTTTGAGATGTTCACTGGGCTTGGAGAGGGAGCGGACCTCTGCCATCAATGCCACTTCCTGTGCTGGAGTCTTGCAGTCCATTTTTCTCTCCTACTCTCTCCCATCTACAATCCCCAAATATCAAGGATATCTGACAGTTAATCATTAGAATAAACGAGCGGTTCCCACAGAATTACATCCCGCCAGAGAGGTACGGGACCGAGAGAGTCGGGGGTCAGGCCTGAAGTCGCGGTCAAAAAACGCTGTGCCTTTCATTATTCTCGGAAACCTAGGCCGAGTTTCCAGTTTGGAAGGGAAGCAGTTGTCCGCCCCTCCTGTAGGATCCTGAGAGCCCTGGACTGGGAGGAAACTCTGGGACCGAGGGGTGGCCTGCCTGGGAAAGCCCCGCCGCCACGGAGTTTGGAAGGGCTGTTTCCTGCGTAGGAAGCTGTTGGAGATCAGAATGGATTTTACTTTGTTCCTGCAACCAGCTCCATCCGCTTGGTTCTGGGCCCCTAAACCGCCTCCTCTTCTCAGGCACTATGCACTGGGTTGAATGCAGGAACGATACAGACTTCCCGCCCAGAACGGAGACTCACGCCTGTGATTCTAGCACTTTGGGAGGCCCTGGTGGGCGGATTGCTTGAGCTCAGGAGTTCGAGAACAGACTAGGCAACAAAACGAGACCCTGTCTCTATGAAAACTACAAAAAATTAGTCGGGTGTGGTGTCGCACACCTGTGGTCCCAGCTGCTCCACCGGCTGAGGCGGGAGGATAGCTGGAGCCCAAGAAGGCGAGGCCGCACTGAGTCGTGATCACGCCACTGTAGCAGCCTGGGCAACAAAGCACGAGAAAGAAAAGAAAAGAAAAGAGAAGAGAAGAAAAGAAAAGAAAAGAAAAGAAAAGAAAAGAAAAGAAAAGAAAAGAAAAGAAAAGAAAAGAAAGAAAAGAAAAGAAAAGGAAAGGAAAGGAAAGGAAAGGAAGAAGAAAAAAAGGAAAGAGAAAGAAATGAAAGAAGAAAGAAAGAGAAAGAGAGAGAGAAAGGAAAATACAACAGACTTCCCTAAGCCCGAGAAAATAGCCTTGGGAATCTAGAGTGGGTAGAGGCCGCAGGGCTTTGGTAGCACGGAAAGCACAGTGGGTCCATCGCTGCACCGCTCCTTTCCCGGTGCCGGCGGTTTCTTTCTTTCGTTCTTTATTTTTTTTTGAGACGGAGCTCACTCTGTCTCCCAGGCTTGAGTGCAGTGGCTTGATCTTGGCTCACTGCAACCTCTGTCTCCTGGATTCAATCCTCCTGGATTCTTTTGCCTCAGCCTCTGGAGTAGCTGGGATTACAGGTGCCTGCCACCACGCCCGGCTAATCTTTTGTATTTTAGTGAGATAGGGTTTCACCTTGTTGGCCAGGCTAGTCTCCTGACCTCAAGTGATGCGCCCACCTCGGCCTCCCAAACTGCAAGGATTACAGGCGTTAGCCGCCGCGGTCGGCCGTGGCGCCAGCGGTTTCTCACTGCCATTGCTGCTCCTTTGTCGGCGACAGCGGATGCTCTCCGGCGTCAACATTCTTTGCGCCAAAAGTTGTTTTTTGCAACAGCACAGGCATTTGCTGCAGGTTTTTTGCAACAGCACAGGCAAGTGCTTAGGATCCCAGCGCCGCTGGTCCCCTCCTCCACAAGTACGTGAGTGTCCCCCGCCCCACAATCTAATCGGTGTATGGAGCCAGAGGTTTCCCTGCGGCACTCTCGCCCGTAGCGTCCCGCGAAGCCGGGGAATCCGCTGGCAGCAAGGTTGGTTTCACTGAGTCCGGAGTTTCTCGGCACCCGCACTGCTCTGCGCTCTGTGCTGGCCCAGGCGGGTCTCAGCACCACTATGGGCGGGGTAAAGGCATTTGTCTGTTGTGGGTAGGAGAGCTGTTATGGGAGGACTAAAAGTTTCTAGTAGAGCCCAACTGGCGGTTTCTTGATCGTATAACCACTAGTTTCGCGGAGCTGGATGTACTTCAGTGGCAGTGTATGTTTCTCTGTGGCATCCCCACAGCTTCCGTCCAAACTGCGGTGTTTCGCTGGCACCACTGCCACGTAGGTCAAGTTCTTCAGTGGCTGCGCGGTTCCCTGCACCGAAGTCACCTGTTTCTGATCTGCGCTTTCTCCCGGATGGCCGACCAGTTTTCTGCTGGTTGTGCTAGACATAGTTTCCTGGTCTCCGTGCGCCGCTTTCTCCATCCAAGACCCTCTAGTGTCGGTGTCACGGTCGCAGCACCCGGGGTTTCCATTGGCTCTTTTGCCAGTGGCGCGGAGTCGGCGATTTTTCTGTCACAGCACTTGTCGTACGGAGTTTCTCGGTGGCCGAACCTCTCTTTTTTCTCAGAGTCGATGGTTTCTTGGTGACGGCGCGAATCTTGTCCTTGACAACCCCGCCGGCTGGCGTCACTCGCAGGCTCCCTGCATCGCCATTTCGCCGGTCTGCCCCTCCATTTTCTCAGTGGCCGCAGCACCCAGGTTGCCGATCTGAGGGATTCGGAATCGCAGCTGCCCCAGTTGCGCGGAGCCTGGCGTTTCCGGCGGAGGCGGCCCTGGGCTGGCGGAGCCCACCCCTCCTCCGAGCCGGCGGCAGGGGAGCTGCCGGGGCGCCGTCTCTTCCTAGCGCCGCCGCACGGACTCCGGCTCAGTCTTCAGAACCCAGTCCGGTGGCTGCGCCACTCGGGTTTCTGTGATAGGACCCCACGGTTTCCGGAGTCGTTGGCTTCTTGGTCCTAGCAAGTTTCGATTTCGCGGGGCCTGCGATTTCTATCCCTTGTTCAAGTCGTGCAATAGTCACAATGTGATTTCTCAGCCCAAGCAAGTTCCGACTTAGGACAAACACCATTCTGGCCCTGGCTGCGATTTCTAGGTAGTAGGAAGTTACTATTTGGTGGTAATGAGGCTGAGTCACCCTGTGACTCATATCTCAGCAACTCCGGGTTTCCTGTAGCCTCGGAATTCGAATCCTAACAACCCCGGGTTAGCCTCGCCTCAAGTTTCTTAGGCATTGCAAGTTCTGGTTTCCTACTAGTAAGCTCTGCTTTAGTTGCGTAGGAGACATTTAACTCCTGTAGAAATCTGGGTACCAGCGAATGCGGTTTATTACTTTATTTTATTTTATTTTTATTTTATTTTTTTCTGGCTTAGCGATGACCAGTTTAGCAGGGCCTGGGAGCTCTTATACTGAGTTTGGTTTCACAATAGAGGGCCCCGCCTTAGCTAAGCTTGTGTTTTTTAAACTCCTCTGAAAGTCAGGAAATGCAGGCAAACGCGATTTTTCAGTTTTGCCAAGCCCCATTTGACAATAGCAAGTCCCGCCGAACGCGACTTTTTTTTTTCCTACGATTTTATAGTCTAAGCTAAACAGTTTTAACCGTGACTGTTATTTATTTATTTAATTTTATAGGAAATTTAGACTTAGTTGTAACATGTACCGATTTAGATCGGATAGAGATATCCTAATCGTAGGATTGTATTACAAACATTTGTAATTTCTTCTTTGTAGGAATGGTTCTCAGTAATTTTCGCTTATTTTAAAATTGTCTTTCTGTGTCTTCCTCTGAGAACGATGTTACCGATGTGCTTGCCTTTCGTTTCTATTTGCATTTTAGGCTTCTAATATTTTTACATTGTATTTCTATTTAAATGTTATGCATTTTTTTCCTACTAATTTTAAATGTCTCAGCCTCGTGCTCCTTGACTTGCATGCTCAGGACTCGGGGAACCGATCTCGGTCTCAGCCTTGCTGCTGCCAGGTCCCAGGTTCTGCCTGGCGACTCCGCTTCTTCTGTGGAGCTGTCGGTTTTGCGTCAGCACTTTTTTGCCAATAGTGCCCACTGGGCGTTTTCTCAGTTGGTGTACTAGTCTTAGCGCCCAACAGGACGTTTCACGTTCGCGGGGCCGTAATTCTCTATGCTGTCTCTTTCTGGGTCCTAGCAACGCTAATATCTCGTAGGAACTTCCTGTACCCCTTTTTACGGTGCAGACCGGTGACTGCACCCAGCCGCTGTGCTCTCTAGTAATTCCATAATACAGTTAGTCGGGGCTTTTTCTCTCACAACACATTAAAACGGATTAAAACACATTAAACGACTTAAAACACAATAAGATGCCACAACACATTTTCCTGTCACAACACATTTAAACACTGTCAGTTCATTTCTCCAGAGAGGACTCCTATCTAAGAGCCCGCAGTTTCTTTCTAGCAGCACCATTTATGGCACCTAAATGGACATTTGTTTGGCAACACCACGGCAATCCGCTGGTAGCCGGCTCTTGCTGAGTCCCAGCGCTGCCAGATTCTTGTCAGCGAGGTCCTTAGTAGTGCTGAGCCCTAGCGGACAGTTTCCTGGTGGCAGCAATGCTCATTTCCCGGACACAGACGGTTCTTGGCCCCTGAAGCGCTCTTTAATCCCTGCATTCTGTAGGGCTACTTCTCTGTACGGTTTGCTTAGTGTCTGTTTCATTTCGGTTTCTTTTCTCGGTATGTTTTTCCGTCGGAATTACGGTTTCTTTTGGTTCTATGTACTTTCTAAAATTTTATGGTTTTTCATTTGTTTACTAATTTTCGTGCATTTGAGTTTTTTCATACTATTGAGTTTCATATTTGGCTTGCCTCCGCCCACGAGCTCCGGAGACAGAAATACCCAGGCTGATGGTAGTGCTGAAGTGTAATATAGTAAGGTTAAACTTCCTGCAATTGATAACTGTACTGTGCTACTGTGTAAGCTTATGTAAGACAATATCCCTGTTCTTAAGAAATGCACACTAAATATTAAAGTTTACAGGCCATAATTTGCATAATCTTTTTACAATTAAAAAAAAAATTTGCTTTGTTCCCCAGGAGAGTGCAGTGGTGTGATCTCGGCTCACTGCAACCTCTGCCTCCTGAGTTCAAGCAATTCTTCCACCTCAGCCTCCCAAATAGCTGGGATTACAGGTGCATACCACCAAACCCGACTAATTTTTGTATTTTTAGTAGAGATGGAGTTTTACTATGTTGATTATGCTGGTTTTGAACTCCTGACCTCTGGTGATCCACTCGCCTAGGCCTCCTAAAGTGCTGGGATTACAGGTGTGAGCCACTGTGGTGACCCCAAATTCTTTAAAGAGAGGAGGAGAGGGAATATAGATAAAAGGTATGCTGCGGCCGGCCGGGTGTGGTGACTTCGCCTGTAATCCCAGCACTTTGGGAGGCAAAGGAGGGAGGATCGCCTGAAGTTGGGAGTTCAAGACCAGTCTGGGCAGCATGGTGAAACCCCATCTCTACTAAAAATACAAAAACTAGCCAGGTGTGGTGGCTTATGCATGTAATCACAACTACTCAGGAAGCTGAGGCAAGAGAATCACTTGAACCCGGGAGGTGGAGGTTGCAGTGAGCCAAGATTGCATCATTGCACTCCAGCGAGACTCTGTCTAAAAAAAAAAGAAAAAAAGAAAGTATCCTGGATTTCTGTGGTTCCTTCTCGCATTTTTTCTTGTAAATTTTAAATTATTTTAAATAAAAAGTTAAAAATATAATATAAGGACTGTATATTCATTATCTTCAATTTTCACACCCCAGGGAATCCTGTATAATGAATCTTTCATTCTAAAATTTCATTTTCCTATTACCACAAATGTCAACCTCTCTTTAGCATTTTGTATAGCAAATGTATTTCTTCAACTTCCATGACATGTCACTGTCCTTTTCTTTTGCTTCAGCAGACATTCAGTCTGTTTGCTCTGGCACATCTTCTTTCTTTGTCCAAACTCTGAAATGCCCCAGGATGAAATATTTTGCTTTGCTAAATATTTTGGAGTAATTTTGTACTTGCCAGTGGAACCTGTATTATCAATGTTGGTGCATAAAATGAATGCACAAAAAGGGGTAGTTGAGAAGAATTTTAATAAAGTAACTGACTTCCTACAATGAGCATTTGTGGACAGGTTAAAGGAAACAAACAAGAGGTAGGGAGCACTCCAGACCTTGCACCAGAAGAAAGCATTACCATTCTTAACTAAGTAGGAGCAATAGAATGAGTGGTGTTAGAGAAAGCAAGCAAGTTCTAGAAGGGCCACTCCACAGTATTTTTGGCCTTTTTTCCCTTTTCTTTTTCGGAGACCAGGTCTTACTCTGTCACCCATGCTGGAGTGCAGTGATACAACTATAGCTTATTGCAGCCTCTGCCATCTCAGCTCATGCAATCTTCCTTCCTCAGCCTCCCAAGTAGCTGTGGCTACAGGTACATGTCACCATACCTGGCTTATTTATTTATTTTTATTTTTTTTTTATGAGATGGAGTTTTGCTCTTGTCGCCCAGGCTGGAGTGCAACGACACAATCTTGGCTCACTGCAACCTCCGCCTCCTGGGTTCAAGTGATTCTTCTGCTTCAGTCTCCCGAGTAGCTGGGATTACAGGTGCCTAGCACCACACCCGGCTAATTTTTGTATTTTTTAGTAGAGATGGGGTTTCATCACGTTGGCCAGGCTGGTCTCGAACTCCTGACCTCAGGTGATCCACCTGTCTCGGCCTCCCAAAGTGTTGGGATTACAGATGTGAGCCACAGTGCCCAGCCTAATATTTTTATTCTTCGTGGAGATAGGATCTATTACCCAAGTTGGTTTTGGTGCCTCAACTCAATCAGAAGCTTGGGGGCAAAAGTAGCTCTCCAGTGAGGTCCATAATGGTTACTTCTTGCAGCATAGAGCTGGTTGAAGACTGGTAAGCAGATCTAGAGAGACAAACTGATGTTAGCTAGCAGTGTCTTTATATTGATCAATGTATTCACGATGATAACTTTTTTTTTGTTTTTTGTTTTTTTTGAGAAGAGTCCTTGCTCTGTTGTCCAGGTTGGTATGAATGGCCTGATCTCGGCTCACTGCAACCTCCACCTCCTGGGTTCAAGTGATTCTTGTGATTCAGCCTCCTGAGTAGCTGGGATTAGAGGTGTGCATCACCACGCCTGGCTAATTTTTTGTATTTTTAGTAGAGATAGGATTTTGCTATGTTGGCCAGGCTGGTCTTGAATTCCGGGCCTCAAGTGATTCACTCACCTTGGCCACCCAAAGTGCTGGGATTACAGGAGTAAGCCACCCCACCTGGCCCACAATGGTAACTTTTAAAAATGATTTTTAAAAAACTCTACTCAAATTCAACAAATTAGATAAAATGGATCAACCATGCAAGATCCACAGTCATCATTAATGATATTGAATTTATGGTTTAAAAAATCTTCCAAAAAACAAACCTAGAGTTTCTTACAATTTCAGTGACTAATTTTTCCAAATATTTAAAGATTAAACAAGTTGAATTCTACATGATTCACTCTAGTAAATAAAAGAATATGAAATACTTCCCAATTTATTTTATGAGATCAGCACTTCCTGTCATACACAGCACACTAAGAGAAAACTACCGACCAATATTGCACCTAAGCATAAATGCAGAAATCCTCACCAAAATACTAACATATAGTAGTCAGAAATATATGTTAAAGAACAATACCATGCCTTGGGTCCGGCACGCTGGCTCACGCCTGTAATCCCAGCACTTTGGGAGGATGAGGCGGGCAGATCATGAGGTCAGGAGATCGAGACCATCCTGGCTAACACAGTGAAACCTGGTCTCTACTAAAAAAAAAAAAAAAAATACAAAAAATTAGCCAGGCATGGTGGCGGGCGCCTGTAGTCCCAGCTACTTGGGAGGCTGAGGCAGGAGAATGGCGTGAACCCAGAAGGCAGAGCTTGCAGTGAGCCGAGACTGTGCCACTGCACTCCAAGTAAGATTATTCCAAATGGAGGGCTGGTTTAATGCTCCAAAGTCAAACAATATAATTCGCCTTGTTGATAGCCTAGATGAGAAACACTGTATAATCCTATTAGATGATGCACAAAAAGCACTTAAAATCTATACCATTTATGATTTAAAATTTAAAACCAACTCTCAACATAGTGGGAATAGAGGGAATTTCCTCAACCAAAAAAAAAAAAAAAAATCTACAAAAACCTATAGCAAACATTGTATGTAATGATGATAGACTCATTCCCATGGAATCAGGAACAAGGCACAAATATCCACTCTCACCATTTCTATTCAGCAATGTACTGGAATTGTTTGCCAGTGCAATAAGGTGAGAAAATGTGTTAAAAAGCATAAAAATTGGAAGTGAAACAATGAAACTATCCATACTTGCAGAATATGAGTCTATGTAGAAAATCTTAAGGAGTCTAAAAGAAAAGTTCCAGCATTCATGAGTTTAGCAAGTTCTCAAGATATAACAGTGTAAACTTTCAGAGGGAAAAAGTTCTAGGGCCTTGGAACAAGAGAATTTCCTGCACTAATTTCTCAGGCCTGCTGCTTGTTAACCCATTTCCTGTAGGCCCAGCCTGTGAGTCACCTACCATGCACAACCCCTGGCTGATCCTTCCTTCCAGTCTCTGGATAAGACACACTACCTCTGCCCTGCAATCAGCAAACCTAGGCGACCCAGAGTCCCATGCCAGTCCTGGCACCAGCAACCAGCCACCCTGCCCCTATGCCCCATCCTTACCAAACATCATCAGCAGGAACCCAGCTAACAGGAATTTCACAATTGTGTACTATTTATTTTATTTTATTTTATTTATATTTTTGAGAGAGAGTTTTGCTTTTGTTGCCCAGGCTGGAGTGCAATGACACCATCTCGGCTCACTACAATCTCTGCCTCCAGGTTCAAGCGATTCTGCTGCCTCAGCCTACCCAGTAGCCGGGATTACAGGCATGCGTCACAACGCCCGGTTTATTTTGTATTTTTAGCGGAGACGGGGTTTCACCATGTTGGTCAGGCTGTTCTCAGACTTCTGACCTCAAGTGATCCACCAGAGTGGGCCTCCCAAATTGCTGGCATTACAGGCGTGAGCCAACGCGCTCGGCCACATTTGTGTACAATTTTATTGAGAAGGGGAAAGAAAAAGGCACAAACTGATCTGAAGGCAAAACTTCTTCCATCGTTTGAGAGAACTCAGGTGTTACTGTAACATTTTCTGTTACAAGACGATCGTCAATGGAAGGATCTCAGCGAAAATCTCAGGGCTCAGGACTCCGAAGGCGGCGGTGGACACATTCTTAGGGCGTTTGCCCTCAAGCGCACTCAATTTGCAGCCAGCAGTCTTGGAATTTCGGTTGGTGGCTTCGGGTGACAGTAGTAGGCTGACACTCTGAAGGGTCTCCTCGGACGGACGTCTCCGGCTCCAGTCGTCTATCCACTAAGCAAGGGGCGAGTTGAGAAGGGTGCTGCGGTGGCAGGCGTCGGTTAGGACCCTCTGCAGCCTTCCGCTCTCCCGAGGGCGCCTAAGGCTCCTCCTAGTTGCAGGCGACGGATTCAGAGCCGGCGACTTTGTGCCTCTCCTCAAAGTGCTCTGCGGTTTGGGAAAGAGAATTTTTCGCCGGCAGTTTCAGCAAAGAAGCACTCGGGGAGCGGAAAGTAGGTCGCAGTGGAACCTAGGAGGCCGTCCCAGGAGAGCTCGCAGTGGTAAGGACAGGAAGGGAGCATCCAGGACACCGAATTTATTGAGCTCAGGACTGGAGCCATCTGACCCCGCCGCCTCCTTTGTGGAATCCCGGGCCTGCCAAACTCCGAGGGGAGACAGCAAGTCCATCACCTCAACTCCATCGCGTCCTTCTTTCACCAGCTGACACCGGGTATCTGGGACTCGGAAGTCAACATCTTTTGCGTTTTTATACTCTTCTGGTCTCATGAGCGTCCAAATTAGATTGCAGGGAGGTGGGTGGGAACCTTAATCTTAGGAGCAAATTACATCAAGAGATGGAATTAATGAGATTTACATAAGGTCCTATCATCTGAAATGAAGTTATCTAGTTAAATACTTCGCTTTAAGAAGTGAAAAGAAAAAGTACTAACTTCTTGTGCAAGGAAAGCTGTTTTGGGGGACCCTGGTTAGAAAGTTCATTATTGCCTCCAAATGCATTGCTAGTACTGGAGCAGACTGGATCCCTTTCTGCCCCAGAGCAATGCTTGTCAGATGCATAAAGATCCGCCTGTGACTAAGGAGGAGGCCAGGGTAGTTGCCCATTTTTTAAATCAAAAGATCATTTTTGTGGTATTTCATTATATTATTCTGTGATATGTTGACCCTTTTTACATTTTAATTTTAGATTCAGGGGGACATGTGTAGGTTTGCAACAAGAATTTCTTGTGTGATGCTGAGGCTTCTATTGACCCCATCACCCAGAGAGAGAGCATAGTCCCCAGTAGGAAGTTTTTCAGCCTCTACCTCCTTATGTCCCTTCTTCCCTCCTTTTGGAGTCCCCAGTTGTCTATTGTTCTCATCTTTATGTCCCTGTACACTAGGTTAAGCTTGCACTTATAAGTGAGAGGAACATGCAATATTTGCTTCTGCATTAATTTGCTGAGGATAATTGTATCCTTACAGAGTAGTTTGAAGTTGAAGTTGTGATGCCTCGGCTTTGTTTTTTTTTTTTTTGACCAGGTTTTTCTCTGTAGATCGGGTGGGAATGCAGTGGCATGCACTTGACAGCCTCAACCTGCAGGCTCCCCTCTCAGCCTCCAGAGTAGCTCCAAAGTAGCTGGGGAAATGAGTGTGTGCCCCCATGCCTGGCTAATTTCTTTTGTAGTTTTCTAAAGATGGGGTTTCTCCATGTTGGCCAGGCTGGTCATTGCCCAGGTTTTTTTTTCTTTTATTTTTTGAGATGGAATCTTGCTCTGTCGCCCAGGCTGAAGTTCAGTGGCATGATCTCCGCTCACTGTAACCTAGACCTCCCGGGTTCAAGCGATTCTCCTGCCTCAGCCTCCCGAGTAGCTGGGATTATAGGCACGTGCCACCACACATGGCTAATTTTTTGTATTTTTTAAGTAGAGACAGAGTTTCTTTGTGTTAGCCAGGATGGTCTTAGTCTCCTGACCTCATTATCTGCCTGCCTTGGCCTCCAAAAGTGCTAGGATTACAGGTGTGAGCCATCGTGCCTGGCCCCCAATTTTTAATGTGGTCTTTCACTCTCCCAGTTTTGTCATCTACTGTTGAATTGCTAAATTTAAAGTATTGCAGAATTTGGGTGTATGTGTGCAATAACATACAAGGGAGCAGACAAAGCACACAATGGCCTGGGCTCAGGGTTGGTAGCCTCTGGAGTCCTAGCACCTGGTCTGTTGAATTCCAGGCCTGATGCACCCCAGCAGGAAAGTGCTGCTTCATTGCATCCATCTTACAACCAGTGACAGAGTATCTGGAACTCAGAAATCACCAGTATTTGTGTTTTTATACTCTCTGCTCCTTTGGGTGGCTCTAGCCAGATAACAAGAAACTGGGTATGACTTTAGTCTTAGGAGCAAATTTCTTCAGAAAATGGAATTAATGATATTAACATAAAATCCTGTCATCTGGGATGAAATTTTCTAGATTAGTGACAGATTAGTTTAGCAGATGAAAGGAAAAATTGGTCGTGTGCATGCCTATAATCCCAGCACTTTGGGAGGTGGAAGTAAGTGGATGACCTGAGGTTAGGAGTTCGAGACCAGCCTGGCCAACAAGGTGAAACCTCGTCTCTACTAAAAATACAAAATTAGCCAGGTGTGGTGGCTAAACCTGGTCAAACAAACAAACAAAAAAACAAAAAACGAAGCCAGGCATCACATTACCCAATTTCAACTCAATGCCTGTAATCCCAGCTACTTGGGAGCCTGAGGCAGGAGAATTGCTTGAACCTGGCAGGCACAGGTTGCTGTGAGCCGAGGTCGCACCATTGCACTCCAACCTGGGCAACAAGAGGGAAACTCTGTCTCAAAAATAAAGGAAAAAGTACAACTATGTCTGTGGAGGAAAAGCTGTTTTTATGGTGCCTGGCTTTCTTATGGAAAGTTCATTATTGCCAAAATCACATTGCTTGTCTTAAAAGAGCAGAGACTTAAACCTCGTCTACCAGCAGAGAAAAGCTTGGGGGGAATGTGCAAGGGATGATTTGGGATGTTATTGAGGAGCAGGGTGAGGATAGTTGCCCAATTGTTAGTGTGGTCTTTCACTCTCCCAGTTCTACTTAATTGCTATATTAAGAAGATTTCAGTCAGGTGCAGTGGCTCATACCTGTAATCTCAACACTTTGTGAAGCCAACACAGGCAGAACACTTGAGCCCAGGAGTTGGACACCAGCTTGGACAACATGGTGAAAGCCTGTCTCTACAAAAAATGCAAAAATTAGCCAGGTGTGGTGGCCTGTGCCTGTAGTCCCAGCTATTCAAAAGACTGAGGCAGGAGAATTACCTGAGCCTGGAAAGTTGAGGCTGCAGTGAGCCAAGATTGAGCCACTGTACTCCAGCCTGAGCAATGGAGACCCTGTCTCAAAAAAAAAAAAAAAAAAAAGAAAAAAAAAAAAAACCAAAAAAGATTTCAGCACTTCTATGTACAATAGCAAGAAGCTAAAGGCTCAGGCCCCAGTGGCTAAGTTACAGACAGGTTATATGCCTTTCTAGATCAGTGACCCTCAGCACGTTATCTAACCCTGTAGCCTTTATTAACCACCTCTGCAATGGAAGCCAAATGTGCTCTCATTTTACAAAGTAAATACCAGGAATACTTTTCATAACAAAAGTTAACGTTTATACAGTACCTGGTTGAAAGCAATTTGCTCAGTTTTTAACAATATTTTCATTGTGGATATTATCATGGAATGAAAGACAACCTTAATCAGAACAAACGTAAAATGGATCATTCTTTGTTATATTCTTTCTGTGTTTTTTTCCTTCTCATATCCATTGTGAAATTGGAATTTCTTTGAGTCAAACATGCTATTTACAAAGCATCAATGGATATGATTATAGAATTTTTTGATCAAATATTGTTGTTTACTATTATAAAATCTGATTGATCCCAACATTTAGCAAGCATGTTTTGATACCCTACCATGTTCCAGGTGCTGTAAAGGGAGCCACAAATACAAAGATGAGAGACTAGCTGCAGCTTTCACAACTCTAACTGATGAGTGAGTAAAGACGCTGTCAAGAGACCATTCAGAACACAGCTAACTCAGTGTTTATTGCAGGAGCTGATTTGAAGACCAGAAAGACAAGGTCTGAATGTGATGCTTCCCTTCAAAGCTATGTTTCTTTTTACTTGAAGTGAGGAAAATATACAAAACTATAGAAAACTAAAGGAAAAAATAATGAAACAGAGTAAGAATGACAGAATAGATATAGAAGGCAGAAGATTGAAAGTTCTTGTTAGGTGAAAGGTTTATGGACTCTAGGTGTCTGGAGAATGGGTCTTGAGAGCAGGAGCAACCCCTACCTGCCAGTAATTACTGGAAAAGCACCAGTGGTAATCCCAGAAAACTAGCTTTATCATTTTTTCAAGCATATAGCTGGGATACGTCTCTCTAGGAGTGAACAGTGAATGGAAACTTGCATTGTAGAGAGTTGGCAGTGCTCTGGATGGGTATAACACATATAGGAGTGACAATTCCCAAAAGGGATCCATATTACCCAGTCAAAGACCTGCTGTCCAGCCTTTAATGCAGACACACCTCTCCCTCCAAACTGTGCAAAGGAATGTATAGTTCTTTTCAACTACCCTAGACAAAAACTTCTAAGGCCGGTGATGCTTTATTAAGGAATCTTGATTTACACATACTGGAATTATACTATTATACTGAAATCTAAGTTCTAGTGGCCTTCAGTAACTGTGAAAGAGACCTTTAATTTACTAACACATTTCCCATATGGCCTGAGAATACTTGCTGGCAGCGCTTGTGGCTTTATTTTTTACTCTGACGTAAGTCAGAAGTTACAGTCTTAATGTTACCCTGAAATGCTTTTCAGAGAATTACGTCAAAATAGGACTGACATAGTTGGGACAACTTGGTTGAATAGAAAGCCGAAAACAGATACCAAAAAAGAAATTCACCCAGGCACAGTGGCACACACCTGTAATCCCAGCACTTTGGGAGGCTGAGGCAGATGGATTACCTGAGCTCAGGAGTTTGAGACCAACCTAGCCAATGTGGTGAAACCCCATCTCGAATAAAAATGCCAAAATTAGCTGGGCGTGGTGGTGTGCACCTGAAATCCCAGTTTCTCGGAGGCTGAGGCAGAATTGCTTGAACTCAGGAGTCGGAGGTTGCAGTGAGCCAAGATGGCACCATTGCACTCCAGCATGGGTGACAAGAGCAAAACTCTCCTAAAAAAAAAAAAAAAAAAAAAAATAAAGAAAAAGAAGGAATCCATGAATAGTCTCAGGGTAAATGCTGTACCTGAATGTGCCACCTGCCAGTGTTTCAGGGCAAAGGATAAATGGGTTGAATAGTTGCCTACAGTATTTTGCTTTTACACTTTATTTTCTGTTATATCCTGGAAGATTAGTGTGTCATAACCTAGAAGATAAAGAGGTCAGCTTATATAGGGGTCAACTAATCTGATATGCGTAAGGAGAAAATGTAGAACACACCATCAAGCATAATCAGTTAGTTTCCTTAAAAATGCCTTGGCTATATCTTTGGCCAACCTCCTAATTTATAGAGTCAATATCATATATGTGGGCACTGTGTCATCAGTAATTAAACAATTCAATCAAAACTAAATCAAAACTTCTATCTTTATCTAATCAGGTATTATGTTTGCCTAGAGGCCAGCAGGCCATCTTGGCCAGAAGACTAGAAGATTGTTTTAGTCTAGATACCTCCCACTTGGGTCACTGAAAGTGACTATTTTTTTTTTTTTAATCTCTGTTCATGGCTGTAATACTTTTTTGTTTTATTTCGAAGCAAGGTCTCACTCTATAGCTTAGACTAGAATGTAGTGGTACCATCATAGCTCACTTCAGCCTCGAACTCCTGGGGTTCAGGGAATCCTCTTGCTTCAGCCTCCTGAGTGGCTGGGACTACAGGCAGAAACCACCACACCCAGCTAATTAAAAGCTTTTTTTTTTTTTTTGGTCTCTCACAGAGGTGGTGTTTCACTATCTTGCCTGGGCTGGTTTTGGGATTCTCAAGTGATCCTCCTGACTTAGCCTTCCAAAGTGCTGGGATTATAGATGCCAACCACCATGCCCAGCCCGTGATAAAGCTGTTCTAGTCTTAGAATCTTGTCTCATGATGGTAACTCCACCTTCAAGTTTTTTTTTTTTTTTTTTTTTTGAAACAGGGTCTTGCTGTGTTTCCCAAGCCAGAGTGCAGTGGCCCAATCTCAGCTCACTGCAACCTCTGCCTCCTGGGTTTAATTGATTCTCTCACCTTAGCCTCCCAAGTAGCTGGGATTACAGGGATGTGCCATCACTCAGGACTAAGTTTTTTTGTATTTTTAGTAGAGACGGGAATTCACCATGTTGGTTATTGTAGGATCTAGCCAGCAGCCCACAATGCAATGGGGCTCTTTCTTTGTTCCCAGGTGGATCGGCAGGTGGAGAAATAATAGAAACACACAAAATAGTGAAAGTTGGGTCCAGGGGGGTCACCACCTTCTGGCCCTGTGATGCTGCCAATGCACTGGGTATACCAGCATTTGTTATTAAATTTAGTGAGGGTGGGAGTAGGTTATGAGGGATTTAGGGTCATTTGATTATGAGGTGCGATGGTCACATGGGGATGGAGTAATTATTAAACATAACATTTGTATGCAGAAGTACAGTATACAGAGATAAGAATTTACAATATAGTGTGTGCATCAGCAATTTCTAACAGAGCCTTAAAACAGAAACACAGTCTTTCCATAACCTATGATTAGCAAGATATTAATCAGCAGTAACAGTTGAAGCAAAAGCTGGTTACAAACAATCAATAGAAACAGGACATGAAGCTAGACAACCTGTTAGACCAGAAATTCTCAGAAGGGCGTATGCTTTAACCCTAAAGAGGCCTAGAAGAGCCATGGCAAGATGAGGACGTTTATAGCCCTGTCTTATCCATATGAACAGGCGCCCCTCATGCGTCCCTTTATAGGCTCTCCACAAGGGTCGCATTCCATTCCCAGAGTTATGCACATCTGCTTTTCTAGGATAGGAATCTTGGTGATGTGAAACCTCCCTGACTGCATAGGCTCTCTGCAGGGGGTAGCATATCACGTGCTGTTGGCTCATTCTGGCAGTCCAACCTGGCATTGTCTTTACACAATTCTGCATGCAATTTTGTATTTATAATAATCAGGGGCACTTCATCTTTTATTCCGTAGTGATAGTTTCAGGGGGGTCTCCCTACAGTTGGCAAGGCTGGCCTCAAGAGATCCTACCGCATCTGCCTCCCAACGTGTTAAGATAACAGGTGTAAGTCACTGTGTCTGGCTCAGATTTTTTTTTCTTTGTTCATTGCATTATTCATATCAAAGTAGAAGTATCTCTGATAATTCTATCCTTACTACGCTACCTAATAGAGCGTCCTCCTAGTTATCTTTCCAACTAACTTGCATTAAGTCTCTTAATAGCATTTATCATATAAACACTGTTTATTTATTTATTTATTTGTTGTCATGTTTACTGTTGTTTTTTCAACCCATGAAGGTGTCAGACACTTTATGGTCAAGTCCATGTCTGCTTGTTGATCACTTATCTCTGGCACCTTGATCACTGTGCAGCACAATATAGACGCTTAGTATTTGTTAATGAAGAGACAATAAATGTATTAAAAAGTTGGGTGTGGTGGCTGATGCCTGTAATCCCAGCACTTTGGGAAGCTGAAGTGGGAGGACTGCTTGAGCCCAGGAGTTTGAGACCAGCCTGGGTAACATAGGGAGACTCCATCTCTACAAAAAATTTAAAAATTAGCTGTGTGTTTGGTGTGTGCCTGTAGTCTCAGCTACTTGGGAGGCTTAGGTGGGAGAGTTGTTTGGACCTAGGAGATTGAGGGTTTAAACCACCCTAAAAAATGATCAAAGTAAAACAACGGTTGTGGATGACAAAAGTATTAGAACAGCCACGGTTAAAGACAACATTGACAAGGAAATTTGATTATATCTATGACATACAACAATTTAATATAATAATCATAATTAGTTCTGATAACATATACTAAAACATTTCAGAATCACAGGAATCTCATATAATCTGGGAACACATATTAATAATACATTTATATAAATACAATCCATGGAAGGTTTAACATCATTTCATATTTGATAATGTTTCTTGTGTGATTTTATCATACCAAGTAAGCCAAATATGTCTCTTTGGGTTTTAGGGGATATAATGTCAACAAAATTAATGAGGTCAAAAAGGCTCAATTTAGTATTGGATTTTGGAAAGTTTGTCAAATATCAAAGACTTAAAATACTTGGTATCACAAAATGGGATCACAGGTCATTGTAAAATAAGTCACTCATTTATTCAAAGTGGTAACTAAAGGATTTCAAAACAAAAGGCAAAACTTTTATTCTTTGAGACTTACTTTCCCAAACAACAAGACCTAAGGAAGGCAGCATGAAGCCAATTAAATCTGTTTCTCAAATCTTACAAATTGTTATATTTTAATCATCTTGACCACGAGATATAATTTTTATAAACCTTTTCATAACTTTTCATAATGTTTAAAAAAACAATGGGTTAACACTCCAAGAAAACACTTTTAATCTGACACAGGGGCCCACACGCTGAGCTTGCATCAGTGTTCCTTTGATATTTATTTATAGGCTGGCCACAGTGGCTCATGCCTGTAATCTCAGCACTTTGAGAGGCCTAGGTGGGTGACTTCCTTGAGTTCAGGAGTTTGAGACTAGCCTTGGCAATGTGGTGAAATCCTGTCCCTACAAAAAATACAAAAATTAGCCAGGCGTGGTGGTACACACCTGTAGTCCCAGCTACTCAGGAGGTTGAGGTGGCAGGATCGCTTGAGCCTGGGAAGTGCAGGTTGCAGTGAGCCAGGATCACCCCACTGCACTCCAGCCTGGGTGACACATCTAGTCCCTGTCTAAAAAAAACACAAAAGCAACCAAACAAAAACACACCAACTATTTAATTTACAGAGAAACTCTGAACTAATTTTGTCTCTTAAAATGGGTCCTTACAAACTCACACACCCACTTCTTCTGCAATAGTCCCTGGGACTAGAGGGTTTAGATAGTTCTAATTTCTGGACCCATATCTCATGACTGCAGCTTATTCTGATTTTCATCTTCTCCTAGATCTGAAGATGAGGCTTCAATTGCTCTCCATTGAGCATGAGTTGGGTGACCTTTTTAGATCCAGGAGATAAAGCACTTTAACTTAGTAGCACCAGGCTTAAAAAGAAATACAGGAAGTTACATGGATATAATAACCTTAATTTTGTTAAATCTGAGTTTTCAAAGCAGATAAAACATAGTAATGATGGCATAAGAATTATTTTGATAAAATGTAAAATATGTTTTTTCTCAGGCCAGTTATGAAAAGACAACAAAGTTTGTGTGATTGCTTTTCCTTAAGGGGAGTTCATTTAGATAACCTGCAAGTCAAAACTAATGAAAAGGGTACTTGAATTAATTAGACATAGGAAGAGTGTGTCCTGGTTCATAAGTGAAGTTTTTTGGTTGAATAGAACAATTTGGATATATTTTAAAAAGTCAAGAGCACAGAATGTTATATTGGAAGAAAATATTTCTTTTAGACCCTAAAGGTAAAATATTTTTAGCATCAGACAAGAAACAGCAGTTACTACCTAAGAAAAAGAGTAACAGGAGCTGACACAGAAGTTGAAGGAGAGAGTTATTATCTCAGGTCTTAAAGGAGCGAGAAAGCTGAAAACAATAAGATGCAATAAATGTTGAACATTGGGGTTAAAAATTAAAATATCTTATAATTTAGTAAATCAATACTTTTCAAAAATGTTGTTCTAATCGTCTTTTATGTATTAGTGTATTTTTAATATCAGAGCCCAATCTCTAGAAAGACTAGTATAGCCAACTTAGTTAACATAGTTTTAAAAAATAACTTCTCTTTACAAACCTTATTACAACTTAAACCATTTATGATATGCTGGCACTTCCTGTTTTATCCTAAACATCCCTTTTTCTTAAATAATCAGTCATTTTGCTTTAGGACAAAATTTACCATATAGGATTCTTTCTCATATAAAATTATTTTCCTTTCAGCCTTTCTTACCAAAATATCTTTTATATCTATAACTTTTTTTACATTTCTCTTTTTTACTGTTTTCTTTTACCTTGTTTCATAAATAACCTTTGAATTAGACAAAATTATTTTCCTTTTAATAGTAACACTGTTTTTGAAACAATGTTTTCCTACAATTTTTTTAAGTTGAAAGTGACTCAGACATTTAATAACTATCTATTATTTAATTTAAATTAATATGTATATATATAGATACAGAGTCTCGGTCTTTTGCCAAGGCTGGAGGGCAGTGGCCCTTCCTATGCCCACTGCAACATCCACCTTCTGAGTTCAAGAGATTCTCCTGCCTCAGCCTCCTGAGTAGCTAGGATTGCAGGCATGCTCAACCCCACCCGGCTACTTTTTGTATTTTTAGTGGAGATGGGGTTTCACCACGTTGGCCAGGCTGGTCTCCAAATCCTGACCTCAAGTGATCCACCCACCTGGGCTTCCCAAAATGTTGAAATTACAGGCCTGAGCCACTATGCCCAGCCCTAACTTGAATATCTAAATTATATAAGTTTACTTATAAGCATTTATTCCATTACATTTACATAATTAATTTAATTTTAAAAATAGTTTACCTACATTACTTATGAAAACTGTGATACTAGACAAAGCTAGTCATCATTTAAAGCCATGAAACCACCTTTGCAAAATTATAACAGTGAGAAAATTATGACAGTGAATGAGATCTGACCTAACCAACTCCATTTTCCTTTAACCTCCAAACTGCCCTTGATCACTCCTGGGTGTAAGCCAACCTAACTCTGGGAGAAATTTAGTTTATAGTTTATATGATAATATCCCTTCCCCAAACCAAATCATCTTTATAAAACTAATGAAAGCCCCCACAGCTTAGGAGGATGAGAGGGGCCTGAATTCTGCTAAGATGTAGGCATAGTTAAATGATTACCAGTCATTATTCCAGAGGTCACAAGATTTGCAACTTCCCTCATTACTAGAACCTAAGATTGGCCATTTGATATGACTTTTCAGACTTTTGCATTTCTGATGATCAGATGTACCCAACAGCATCAGCCACTCCTCTGTGACCCCCACTCAAGAAAGAAATGGACTGAGTGCAAATGCAAGTGCTTTCTACACTCCTATGATTGCCCTCTAACCAAGCAGCAGCACTCACTTTCTAGCTGCCTTCTGCCACCAAACTATCCTTGAAAATCTCTAGCCTCTGAATTTTCTGGGAGGCTGATTTGAGTAATAATAAAGTTCAGACCTCCAATTTAGGCGACTCTACATGTATCAAACTCTTTATTGCAATTCCCCTGTCTTGAAAAATCAGCTTTATCTGGCCAGTAGGCAAACCAAAACGTGGGGCAGTTTCAGATATGTTCCTGTTAACCATTATTATAGCCTGTGAATGTCAGGTGTTTACCTAAGTAAGAACCTTAAGATTAAATAAATGGGTTTTTCTTTTCTGCCAGTAACCCAGGATTTAGCTGTTTTCATTAAACCAATGATATTAAATGCCTTATTTACCAAAATTACACGCACAAAGATAATTTTGTTTTGGGCTGCATTTATAGCTTAATAACCTTGATGCCAAATTTTCACATCTTATATTACCTAGCGGAAATAAATATAAAACCACTGACCAACAAACCTAAACAATTACGTATGTTGACAATTCTGAAGATATTTCTAATTTTATTTTACCAATAACTTTAAAGCCAGTTTGTTTGTTAAAGATTTACTTGAATCACATCATCCTGAAAAAGCATTTGAACTTAAAGTTTCTATTTTTCTGATAAAGTATTTAATCGAAGCCACCAACAAGGGCTGGAAAGCAGTTCCAAATCACAGTTGTCCAATAAGTACTCTCCCAGTACTGGATAGGAAGGCTGAGGCCAAAGTTCACAATCTTGTGAACTCGAAAGAGGCGGAGCCCCACCTCTGCGAATCCCAAGCCTGCTTCACCAGGCCAAGAAAACGTTGCTCCATCGCTAAGCCTCAGGTCAGGAGGACACAAGCGTTTGCTCTGATTAAGGAGGCTAAACCTTAAGCACTACCCTCATCCTGGGTATTTGTGCTCTCCGGAGTTCACGGGAGGGAAGCCAGATATTATGAAACTCAATAGCAACAAATGCACGAAAATTAGTACACAAACGAAAAACGATAAAATTTTAGAAAGTGCATAGAACCAAAACAAACTAATTTCGACCGAAAAACATAGCGAGAAAATAAATCGAAATGAAACGGACACCAAGCAAAGTGTACAGAGAAGTAGTCCTACAGAATGCAGGTATTAAAGAGCGCTTCAGGGTCCACGAACCATCTTTATCAGGGAAATGAGCATTCCTGCCACCAGGAAACTGTCCGCTAGGGCTCTGCCCTACTAACGACCTCGCTAACCAGAAACTGGCGGCGCTGGGACTCAGCAAGCGCCAGAACCCAGCAGGTAGCTCTGGTGTTGCCAAACAAATACCCGTTTTGGCGCAATAAATAGTGCTACTAGAGAGAAACTGCGGGCTCTTAAAGAGGAGCGGTGCTTCCACGCCTCAACATCCTGTCAGGAGGAATAAACCGAGTCTGTTTAAATGTATTGTGACATTTTAATGTGTTTCTTTGATAGGTCTTAATGTGTTTTAACCTGATGTAATGTGTTGTGACAGAAAAGCGCCGGCTTACGGTATTACGGCTGTACTGGCGCACACGGCTGCTGTGTGCAATCACCGTTCTGCACCATAAAATCTGGTTCAGGAAGTTCCTACGACATACTAGCCCTGCCAAGACCGAGGAAGTGACAGCACACAGAACTTAACGGGCCCCAGGAACAGGAAACATTACACGTTGGGCGCTAAGAGCGGTGCAGCAACTGAGAAAACGCCGAGTGGGCGCTACTGGCAAAAGCAAAGCCACCAGCTCCGCGTTAGAAGCCGAGCCACCAGACAGAACCCCGGACCTGACAGCAGCGAGGCTGAGACCCAGCTCAGCTCCCTGGCTCCTGAGAGAATGAAAGTCAAGGAGCAGGAAGCTGAGACGCTCAAAATGAGCAGAAAACAAAACAAAACAAAACAAAAACACAACATAACATTTAAATAAAATACAATTTAAAATGAAAAAAGTGTAAAATGCAAGTAAAATAAAAGCGAACACACTGAGTAACTACTGGTAACATTTTCTCAGAGCAAAAGACACAAAAGAGAATTTTAAAATAAGCAAAAATTAGAACCAACTCTACAAAGAAAAATAACAAACATTGCTAAACCACGCAAACCTCCGATTAGGATATCAGAGCTAAACCGGTACATGCTACACCTAAGTCCAAATTTCCTACGACAACCGCTCCCCCTCACCACCACACACAACAACAACGACAAAACACACACAAACTCCAAACCCAGTCAAGGTTAAACCTGTTTATGACTGACAAATCGTAGTAGTTGATGTATCCCGACTTGGTCCACAAGAGAAAAAAGTCTCGTTCAGCGGAACTTGGTATTGTCAAACGGATCTTGGCAAATCAGAAATCGCGTTTGCCGGCATTTCCTGACTTCCATGGGAGTTTAAGAAACACAAGCATAGCTAAGGTGGACTCGATATTGCGAAATCAAAGTTGGTGTAAGAGGTCCCAGGCACTACTAAACTGGTCATCACCAAATCTAAAAAAGAAAAAAAAAAAGAATCGCATTGGCTGGTACCCAGATTTCTACAAGAATTAAACATCTGCTGCACAGCTAAAACAGGGCTTCTAGTAGGAAACCAAAACTTGCCAGGACTGATAAACTTGAGGCAGGTCTAACTCCAGGTTTGTTACAACTAGAAGTCCGAGGCAGCGGGAAACCTGGAGTTGCTGAAAAATAAGGCACAGGGTAACTCCGCCTTTCTAAGGCGAAACAGTGACTTCCTAAGACCTAGAAATCGCGGCCAGGGATAGATCGGTGTTTGTACTAAGTCGGGACTTGATCGGGCTGAGAAACCACATTCTGGCTATTCCCCAACTTGAACAGCGGATAGAAATCGCAGGCACCTCAAAATCGAAACTTGCTAGGACCAAGCCAACCTCGCCCGAAACCGTGGAGTCCTGCTACAGAGGCGCGAGCAGAGCCGCCACAGGACTGGGTTCTGGAGGCCGAACTGGAGCCCTTGCGGCGGCGCTGGCGGCGCTGGGAAGAGACGGCGCCCAGGCAGCTCCCCTGTCACCTGCTCCGAGCAGAGGAGGGCTCCCCCCACCCAGAGCCGCCGCCACCCAGGAACGCCAGGCTCGACGCAACTGGGGAAGCTGCGACTCCGAATTTCTGAGACCGGCGACCTGAGCGCTGCGGCCACCAAGAAAATGGAGGCGCTGAGCAACGACTTGTGCCGCGACCAAGAGACCTCGGTTCTGCGAAATGGCGGTGCCAGGAGCCTGCGAGTGACGCCAGCCGGTGGGGTTGTCAAGGACTGTATTCGTTATGGCTCAACCAACGGCGCTATCACCAAGAAACCGTTAACTCAGAAAAAAAGAGAGGTTCGGCCACCGAGAAACTCCGTGCGATAAATGCTGTCACAGAAAAACCGTCGACTCCGAGCTGTTGGCGAAAGAGCCAATGGGAACGCCGGGTGCTGTGACCGTGACATCGGACTAGAGGGCCTCGAATGGAGAATAGTACGCACAGAGCGAGCAGCAAAACTTTTTGTTCTGCTCAACTAGCGCCGCGGCAAGCGGAAACCTGTCGGACCAGTGCTGTCAATGAAGTGCGTGTGAGAAACCGGTGATCGGCGGGAGGAGCGGCGCTGGGCGCTGGATCCGCGCGTGTCTGAATCTGGCGGCGCTAGGACCCGGCAGGCGCGGGATGGAGGCGAACCCGAGCTTCCTAACCAAAGACGAATGAGCGTTCTTTTGGGCTCCATCAGCTGTGCAGCCGGCGATCACTCCCAGGCTCTGAGAAACTAGTAGAGATGTCAGCCACAAACCCTCCGTTCAGGGAAAGGAGCGGCGCTGCGACGCATCGATTGGCCGCTGGGTGCAACTTTTTCTTACGGCCTAGTGACTACAAAATAAAAACAAAACGAAATAAAAAAACTGCTGCTGGCATTACTCCCACTCTCCCTCCTCAAGTCAGTGCCTTCAGCTTTAAGAAAACCTGTATTTTTCTCGTCTGAGCCATGATCCCGAATTATCGAGGGCCTCAGTGAAGACCCAGCGCGATTCTCACGGGGAAAGGAGCTGGAATAAAGACCGGAATGCGGATGATTTGGCTCCATCAAAGCAAAAGCCGTGAGATGCGCGAACAGCTTTACACTGCAGGAAGCTGCTCTTCCAGTGGCCTTGGCTGGGTCCTTCCACACCACATCTCTGTCCCAGGCCTTTGTCCCCGTTCAGAGCCCTCAGGGATTCTAGGAGAGCGGTCGACAACCGCATCTCTTCTGAGCTTGGAAGCTCTAGGTCCAAGGTATCCGTGAAGAATGAAAGGCACATTGCCACTCGACCCTGGCCTCAGGACTGCCCAGCCGGTCCATTCCCCCCACTGCGGGATGGAACTCTGTGAGAATCGCTCCTTATTCTGATGCTTCACTCTGTCAAATATCCTTGATATTTGTGGATAGTAGTTTAAAAACAGCCAGGGAGAAAAATGGGCTGCAAATCTCCGGCGTTGGACATGGAATGGACAGCAAGACATCCACCTACTCTCTAAGCCCGGGGAAAAGCTCAAATTGTGGTTCTCCGTCTCTAGCTACGTGAGCTTTGAAATGCATCATTGATTTATTTTCTGTCTTCTGGGAAATGCAATGAAGGTGAACTTATAAGTGCTTGAATCCTGTCTCTCCTCACTTTTCAGTCAGACTGAGGCTTACTTTCTTTCTCATAAGAAATATTGGGACTGCCACTGTTCCCAGCAAGAAATGTCCTTTCCCAAAACATTCGTATTTAAAAAAAAAAAAAAAAAAAAAAAAAAAAAAATCTGCACTTTGTGAGTTGAGCCTCCTCAAAGACCTAGAGACCTACCATGAGCCTCTTCATCCACACCTCATATTCCCATTTTCACCACTGCTGGTCCTGTGCGAAACCAGTATTGTCCTTTTCTGGGGTCTTAGCAGGGCCATGCCAGGACAAAGGGGCAGAGAATGCCCTGCCCCTGCCAGGTAAGGAAATCCGTTTTGGCTTGCAATTTCTCCACCCTGTCTCAGGCATTTGCCTCAACTTCTCGACCCACTGTGTACTCATCTTGTCTAGCCATAAACTCCTTTTCCTTCTGTTATTTGGGCCCATTCAATTGCCTCCTGTTCCTGTGGATGGAGAGAACAAAGGAAAAACTACGCTGTCGTACCCAAATTACCGGACCACTTTATCAAAATAGAAGAGCAGTCTGGAGTCATTGCAAAGCAAAATACCTGCCCACCACTCCTCTTCCCATTTTCACCCACTTCCCATCTAGCAAAAAGCTGCTGGGTTAGCAACTGGCAGACAGAATATTTGTTTTGATGGGAATCCATAGGGAAGTTGTAAGCTGCTCCCTTACAGGGAGACTGACATCAAAGTAGTTCCAGAATTCAGATTCTAATTTCATGTGGTTGGAGTGGGTAGGGTGGATTCCAGGGAAGTCAGAAGAGGTAAATACAGATAGTGCCTTGGGAGGAGGCATAGGGAATTTGTATATGACAATGGCTAGAGATCGGGTAGAATTGGAGCAGATGGCAATGGCAGTTTTGTGTGCTGTGTTAGGCCGAAAAGATTCAAACTTGAGGACGGAATTGTTGGAGCACATATGACAAATGATGTAGAGCCTTCTATTTCCTGTTTCCTGGTGTGTTATCCAAACAAATAAATAATAAAGAATTAAGAAAGATTGATATTTTTGTTCTTAGTTCATTAGAAAATCTCTCAAATCAAGATAACTATAATGATAATCTTGTTAGAACATTGTTAAAAGAAATGCAAGTGGACCACAAAAACAGAAAACAAGGGGCTAGGAGGTGGGAGGGCTTGAAGTAGGGAAAAGTCTCCAATACTCAGGCAGTGGGCACAGGTGAATCTTCTGGCCAGTTGCTATGTTGCAGAAGCTGTGTACTAGGATGGAATTAGTGGTAGGAATCCATATTATCACTTTCCAGATACAGAGAACTCTTGGTTTTTAACAATCTGCTTTCTTTTTCAGGGTATTGATTCTTGATTTTAGTGGCTCAGAGAAAAATCTTAACACTTATAACCAGAAGTCTCGTAGAGTAGGTAAAAACAAAGACCCAGAAGAGGTAGACAGAAAGTAAAAAGGCAAAAATGCCCCAGGGTACGTCACCTAGAATTAGAAAGTGGAGGAATTATGCTTGGTGCCAAAGCAGAACCTCCACTAGGTCACTAGGTTTCACCCATAAAAAATAACCATTTGCTATGGTCTCTGGGATTGAAAAATTCTCCCTTCCCCCTCCTGTCTAGCCTCTGCTTTATATTCACTGTGTAGCTGAGTTTTCTTGTTTGTTTCTGTTTTTTTTTTTTTTTTTTTTTTTTTTTTTTTTTGGACGGAGTCTATGCTCTGCCGCCCAGGCTGGGAGTGCAGTGGCCGCGATCTCAGTTCACTGCACGCTCCGCCTCCCGGGTTCACGCCATCTCCTGCCTCAGCCTCCCGAGTAACTGGGACTACAGGCGCCCGCCTCCTCGCCCGGCTAATTTTTTGTATTTTTCAGTAGAGACGGGGTTTCGCCGTATTAGCCAGGATGGTCTCGATCTCCTGACCTCGTGATCCGCCCGTCTCGGCCTCCCAAAGTGCTGGGATTACAGGCTTGAGCTATCGCGCCCGGCCTGTTTTTTTTTTTTTTTTTTTTTTTTGTAAAATATTGTGCACAAATGTTTGATAGATTTTAAAACCCAGGATACACTAGACCCTGCAGGGTACTGAGGAGCCGTGTGACTACCACTCGAATGCACCTCCACACATGTTCTCTTTCCTGTTGCTTTGCAGACTTTCTTCTTCCTGGTTCCATTTGCTTCTAGTAATTTAGGGCTGTATTCACTGACAGGTTCCAAGAGCTCCTGATAAACTCTTGAATAATGATTAGTGTGTGTGTCTTTCCTGTGGGAGGAAATCAGTGGTGATTTGGGACATTATGAACTTAGGATTCTGAAAGCAGAATTCTGATTTAACAGTGTAACAGAATTCATGAATGTCATGTGCTAATTTGGACCAATAAGCAGCCTTGTGAGAGGAAGATGCTTTTCCTTAAAATTTGGGGAACACCAGGAGAATCTTTCTGGATGGACTTACCTGGAAATCTCTGCTGAGGAAAGTGAAAGGGAAGATGCAATTCTGGGAAGAGGGGGGATGCTGATGTAGAGGGTGCCAAGTTATATAACGTGAAGTATGCACTCACCTGGATAGATTTAGACTTTGGGTTATGCTTAAGAAAGAAGAGAGGAAAAAAGGAAGAAGACGAAGAAAGGAAGCGAGGAAAGATAAAATTTATTCTAACATAAAATTTCTGCATTGTATTAAACTATTTTTTCTGGTTGTCATTAACCAAGATAAGGAATCCTCAAGTTGAGTAAGACTGGATTTAGAATTGTCTGGGGGCTTCCAAAAGAGGCATTCAGAAATAAGAAGGAATACAGGCCTGTGGCATCAGAGTCTGAGCTGGGGGTATAGTTTCATGTGAATTTCGATGGGCATGGTGGCCCAGCCTGTAATCCCAGCTAGTTGTGAGGCTGAGGTGGAGAATTGCTTGAGCTCAGGTGTTTGAGACCATCCTGGGGAACATGGGGAGACTGTCTCTATGAAACATAACAAATATTAACCCAAGGTGTTGGCATGCACCTTGGTGCCAGCTACTGAGGAGGCTGAGGCGAGAGGGCTGTTTAAGTCCAGGAGGTCGAGACTACAGTGAGCCGTGTTTGTGGCACTGCACTCAGGCCTGGGCCACAGAGTGAGACTCTGTCTGAAGTGGGGGAAAGAAAAGATTTGTGTGAATTTGATGCTGCTTTGTATTTCAAAATAGGGAAGTGGATATGTGAATATATGGCATAAAATGTCGAGTTGCTGAACCCCAGTGAACTCAGTTGTTTTGAAGGTATGACATTAACCTTTGTAGGTTGGACAATCTGGAATGACTCAAATGTTTCTTTCTAGTGCAGCTAGAACTTTGTCTCCTTTAGAATGAGCCTATGGAGGACTTGAATATACTTAGAGTGCATCTGAGAGGTATCTGCTTCCAGATTGGATTAGAATACCTGGATTTGAACCATAATCAGATAGCTGTTAAGGGGTTACTTAAAGAGATATGATTCTTAAGTTTACAGTATTGAATTCAGCTGCATATTATAAATATTTGTAAGTTGGATTATATAATGGAAGTACTTGGTAAAAATGGCCATGCAGAGAAATAGGTAGGAATGAGACTGCATAGTCTGATTTTTAAAAAATAAGTGGAACAACACTGGAAACCCAGGTTCATATTTCAGATCTCTATTCTCTCATTAGAACCTAACTGCTATCCTTTGATCCCTATTTTTGAAAAAAATGTATTTAAAAATCTGAAAAAACATTGATGAAGATATCCCAATAGCCAGCCTCCTGGTTCCAAGACCCCAATCAGAGGACAGAGGACTAAGCTTAAATCTAATAAGATGTATAGGCTTGGAGCCAATGCAGTGAGGGGATATCCATAGAAGGTCCAATTGGCCAAGGCCTCAGACTCATGAAGAACCTCAAATGTAGATGTTAGATTTTTCCTCCAATTGAGATTGTACCTACAGACACAGAGCTTCATGGATGGGAACAAAAATGGTCATGTCTCAATTTTAAAACTGTGATCAATTAGAGGACCTCATTGCCTATGGCATTGTGTCATCTAATAAAATGTGTTGTCTAATCTTGTAGTTAGTACAGTGTTTCTGTGTTGAAAGAAGACATTTGTTAAATGTAGCTTTAAAAACACACCTGGTTTTTGTTTTACTGTGTTTATTCTTTGTGCTCAGGCACATTTAGGCCTTTCTGTCTTCTCTGTTGAATTGTGGGCCTGGACTCCTAAAAGCTCCATTTCTAAATTTGCCTTGCCAACAGCGTCGCAGTTAGTCTTTGACAATGGTAGGCTGACTTGGTGGGACATGAGACAGTAAAAAGATGAACAGTCATTCTGGTTATGGCCTGGCAGTAAAGTGGCAACGCATTAGTTTGGCTCTCATGGTGTTGGCTGCTTTGATTTCTGTTCCTATCTGAACTCTGACAGGTAGAGTCCTTTTTTTACCTTTCATTTGTTTGAGACTGAGTTTCGCTTTTGTCACTCAGGCTGGAGTGCAATGGCACGATATAAGCTCACTGCAGCCTCCGCCTCCTGGGTTCACACAATTCTCCTGCCTCAGCCCCCTGAGTAGCTGGGATTATAGGCATGCACCACCATGCCCAGCTAATTTTGTATTTTTAGTAGAAACGGGGTTTCTCCACATTGGTGAGTCTGGTCTGGAGCTCCCGACCTCAAGTGATCTGCCTGCCTCAGCCTCCCAGAGTGTTGGGATTACAGGCGTGAGCCACTGGGCCTGGCCAGTAGAGTCCTTATATTCAGGAATAGTTATGAAAACAATTTAAAAATGGGGACTGGGATTGGTTTTCAGACTAGGACATAAATATAACCACAACGGATGAGGGCTCAATCATTTGCTAAACTTGTATATGGTTATTACTTCATTGTTACTGTAAAGCAAAAATAAAATTTGAAGACCCCACACATACATCTGAATGGACCCCTTCTCTCAGCCAAGGGGATTTCAAAGTTAGCCTGAAAAAGTAGTTCCTGTCCCGCCCCCCCGCCACTGCACGGTGGCTCATGCCTGTAATCCAAGCACTTTGGGAGTCTGAGGCGGGTGGATCACCTGAGCTGAGGAGTTCAAGATCAGCCTGACCAACATGGTAAAACCCCATCCCTACTAAAAATACAAAAATTAGCTGGGTGTGGTAGTGAGTGCCTGTAATCCCAACTACTAGGGAGGCTGAGGCAGGAGAATCGCTTGAACCCAGGAGCAGAGGTTGTAGTGAGCCAAAATCGTGCCAATCCACTCTAGCCTGGGTGACAGAGCAAGAGTTGGTCTCAGGCCCAGCACGGTGGCTCATGCCTGTAATCCCAGTACTTTGGGAGGCCGAGGCAGGAGGATCACGAGGTCTGGAGATTGAGACCATCCTGGCTAACATGGTGAAACCCCATCTCTACTAAAAATGCAAAAATATTAGCCAGGCATGGTGGCAGGCGCCTGTAGTCCCAGCTACTCAGGAGGCTGAGGCAGGAGAATGACATGAACCCAGGAGGCAGAGCTTGCAGCTTGCAGTGAGCTGAGATTGCGCCACCACACTCTAGCCTGTGCAACAGAGCAAGACTCTGAAAAAAATAAAATAAAATAAAAGAGTTGGTCTCGGAAAAAAAAAAAAAAAAAGAGTTTCAAGCCATGATGGAAAGGGAGATCCAGACATGCCCCGTAATATTCTCTTCTCTTTTGGAATTAATGATAGAACTGACTCTTTCAGTCTGGTGAGAAACGTTTACTATCTAGCTCTCTGAAGACTGCTACCTGGAGGGCTTCACCTGCATGGGAAAACCTTGGTCTCCACAACACCTTATGGTAACCCAGACACTCCTTTCTAGTGATAATAATTGTTTAACTAAATTGCCAATAAGAAAATCTTTGAATCTGCCTTGGACTTGGAAGATCTTGCTTCCAGTTATCCTGTGTTTCTGGACTGAACCAATGTACATCTTTCATGCATCGATCTCACGTCTTCCTAAAATATATATAAACCAAGTTGTGCCCTGACCACCTAAAGCAGATGTTTTCAGGATCTCCTGAGGGCTATTTTATGGGCCATTGGATACTCATATTTGGCTCCGAATAAATGTCTTATACTATTTTACAGATTTTGACCCTGTGTCTGCTAGAACTTTAGAAAGCACAGCACCTGTGCTGATGCCTTTGCATTTCAAAGTTGGCAACAGTTAATGGGAAACTGGATTCCAAATTATGCCAGGGAATACTGGGCTAGGGGCTTTCAGCAGGACCCTTACCATTTCTGGGCTTCAAGGGCTATTACAATGGTCTCGTCCAGGACACATTGGATGACTCATGAGATGCCTAACTGACATGGCTTGGGCAGTGATGCGGAAGTGAGGAAACTCATGCAGTCACTGATTTCTTAACTACACGGATGTTCTTCCTCTATCTCCTGGCTGAGAAAAGAAGACCAGGAAGAGCAGTGAAGGACTTCCAGGGTGGCATATGACTGTCTCCAGAAAACAGGTAGATAATCTGGGTCCTATCTGTGATAGGCTATACTGATGTATCAACAGGTTACCCAAGCTGAAAAAAGCATTCAAGCACTTCCCTTGGAGTGTGAAGCAGAAATCAGGACAGCTACTTGTCCACCAGAGGACAAAAATCAATCCCATTTTACTACTTTGGCTCTTCAGTGTGGTGAGCATAGGGCAGTGAAGGTGGATGAGCAACAACATCCACCTTCAGCTACACATGGAGACAACAGAAGACTCCAGGCAGGACAGAGGAGGGCAACGGCAACATGGCGACAGCCCTAGGTGGATGTGTCCCTGTGTGTGTGTGTGTATGTGTGTGTGTACTGTGACAGTGGGCAGAGGGAGGGAAGGGAGGGTTGAAATCTTCCTGTAGCAGGACAAGCCGCAGACAAAACCTCTCAGACACCAAGTTGTAGAAAGAAGGGCTTTATTCAGCTGGGAGCATCGGCAAGCTACTGCCTTAAAATCCGAGCTCCTCAAGTGCACAATTTCTGTCTCTTTTAACAGACTTTAACTCACAACACTAAAGATTTCACATGAAAGGGTCGTGATTGATTTGACCAAGCAGGGGGTACATGACAGGGGCTGCATGCACCGATGGTCAGAGAGAAACAGAACAGGGCAGGGAGTTTCACATTGTTCTTCTACACAGTGTCTGGAATCTATGAATAACATCGGTGTCTAAGTTATGAGTTGATTTTTAAGTACTGGATTTAGGCCAGGCAGACCCAGGCCTGGTTTCGGGCCTGGCGCTGGGCTGTATGTCTTTGGTTTTACTTCCTTGTTTTTTTCTTAAAACAGGTACTGAGTATAAAACAATATAAAACATGTGAGAGGGTCTTTTTCTTTCCTCATTCCCAGTAGAGAAGAGAAAAGCATAGAACTGGGTGAAGAGGTCCCAGAAAAGAAACAGGAGCCTACAAGCCATCACAGAAGTTTCTTGCCCCAAGGTATGGTCTTTTGCCCCACCAGGGGCTGTGTATGTTGTGAAGTCCATGGAGGTATCCAGGGTGTGGGCTCCCTGGCTCCAGTAGACTCATGGTCCCTTCGAACTAGGGAGGAAAGGCGCCTGTAAGGTCTCCCCAGTTGGAATAAGGGTCGGAATAAAGCACATCCTGACAGGGCTGGGGGGCACTAAGTACACTCTATGGCTGGAAGTGGGAAGGGGGAGGTGGGGACAAAGGGCTGCTTTCTCTGTGTGCAGGCTTCAGATGCACAGGGGATGTGAGGAGAGTCTGAGAAGGAGGGAGAGAAGGAAGAGAAGGAGGAGGAGGAGAAGGATGGTAAGTTTTCTGGGATGGACCTGGTGCTACAGGAACCAGTAAACAGGAAGCCTAGACTGTGCAGTGTGTTTGTAGGAAGGTGCACGAAGGGGCAAGTCTGTTCCTTGGTTCCTTCCCTGCTCCCTGGCCAGAAAGCCTGAGAGTGTTCGCGTTGGTGTGGTTTGGGACAGCACAGGGACCCCCACTCAGACCAGCCCTTGCATTGGTCCATCCATCCCCAAAAGCTGGGCCAGAAACACACGCGATGCAGACTTTTGCCTTGGCGTTGGATTTTTTTCCGAAAACAGACTAAAGAGGACAATGTATCCGAAGTGCTGCTCAGCCACAGCCTCTTGAGTGGCATGGGAACAGAACAGAGGCATTAGGGAAACCCAGTTCTTGGGCAGAGGATCAGGAACCCAAGGGCCTCGTTGGACATCTCCTGGCTTCTGAGCGCCCAGGGCAGGCTACGGTCTTCTTGGCGGACAGGCGGCCTATGCTGCCACAAGGAGGCCTCCAGACTGAGCCCGGTGGCCGCCAAGGCTCAGTAGCAGGGCGACGACGCTCCGAGAGGTCCCCATCTTCAGACCTCTCTGCTCCCGCGGCCAGTTTTCGAAGCGGGCCGATCCTGGCTCTTGTGGCGGCCGCAGAGCGCAGTAACCCGGCTCTTCCAAGGAGGCTGCGGCTGCCACTCCTGCCTGCGCCTGAGGTTACTCCTGGGTGGCAGGCGTGGACTCTTGGTCCGAAGGCTGTGCACGCCGCACCGGTGGAATTCAAAGAACGCGTTACTGTCCCGTGGGGAAACTCTAGTACCGCTGTGGCCCTGCGGGTGTTGGAAGGTAATGCGCTGCCCCACGAATTTGATCTTCTGGGTCTCCGAGTGGTTCCCACTGGGGCTCTCGCGCTGTCTCTCTGGAGCCAAAAGCCCCCCTCACACGGCTTTGCCAGTGCATCGCTTCTTCCAGCGGCAGTTTACAGCGACAAGGGGATTCAGAAGATCAAGCTTGCGGGGCCCGCCGCCTTTTATGCTCCTGCTGCTTAGGAGGCGGTCCAGCCCGGAGAGATCCAGGAGAACTGGCCGGTCTGCTAACTGAGAACTAACGGCATCTGAAGAGGAACCGCCCAAGTCGCCTTCAGTGTCCACGTAGTCCCCTCCTGGAGCAAGTTGTCGGAAGTGAGTCTAGTGAAGACAGATGGAATTAGCAGTGGAAAATGCAAGAGACTTCCGGACGCCTAAGGAGGGAAGCTCTTTTGGGAGACGGGGAAGTGTAGATATCCGATTTCTGACCCCAAACGTTCTGGTAGTAGTACAGGAGAGACCGAGAGCCAGGGCTGTGGGAAAGAGGTATGTCTGTATCTTTGAGCTAGAGTGTGTGGGATGGATACTGGCTGAAGGTAGGGTGTGGGTGTGGTGTTTGCAATGAAGGGTGATGGGAGGGAAGCTCAAAGGATTATTCAGGAGGGAGGTTGGTGGTGGTTAGAGAAAATGGCCCAGTTCTAAAGATTAATTCCCAAAGTGTTGGGATTACAGGCGTGAACCAGGTCAGGAGTCTGAGACCAGCCTGGCTAACATGTTGAAACCCTGTCTCTACTAAAAATACAAAAAGTAGCCAGGTGTGGTGGCACGTGCCTGTAGTCTCAGCTACTCGGGAGGCTGAGGCAGGAGAATTGCTTGAACCCGGGAGGCAGAGGTTGCAGTGAGCCAAGATCATGCCACTGCATTCCAGCCTGGGCGACAGAGCAAGACTCCATCCCAAAAATAAATAAATATATAAACTGAATGGTTGTATTTACCATATCCTGGGGTTCAAAAAGAGCAGTGATGTAAGACCAATGCCCAGTAATTTGTGAAAGATCAGAAAATTGTAAGTGTGAAGCAGGTTAACTGTGCACTGCTTACCAACTTCTCTGAATCAACTGAGACATAAGATATTCATATGCAAGTTATATGAAGCAAATTTGTACTTATCGACAGGCAGCAAGGGATAGCAAGACTAGGGTTCATTGTGTGTTGGTCCCTTGTAACTCAGAAAGCTTCTTCCTAGGGTAGATGGAGTCTTAACTGCACATGTTCTTCTTGCACCACAGCTGAGGGACCCCAATAAGCAGCTCACCTTGGGTTTTCTACCCCAGGTTCACTTGACACGCTAAGCTAAAGGGTTGAAGGACATCTTGTGCTAGGTGGAGACAGGAATAGAGCCCAGGCTGTTCCAGCTGCGTTCTCCTTATTTTAGGATGTTGCACTCCCAGCACATTCTACAGATATTCTTGAGGACTACAAGCAAGAAAGTAGGGGAACTGGGTTGTTCCAAAGCCACCCAGCAAACTTTTCTGCAATCAGTTCAGTTATTGTATTGAAAAGAAATTTCTTAAAAGAAGACATACAGATAGCCAACATATATAAAAAATGTTCTTTATTACTAATCATCAGGCAAATGGAAATTAAAACCTCAATGAAAATCTTTGGATCCTCCCTCCCCACCAGATTTTTCTTACTGTGAACAGCACAGACATTAATATCCTTTTACATATTTCCTAGTGTATATGTATGTGCAAGACTTTTTCTTGGGAGTGTACTCTGAAATTGAATTGGTAGGTTTTGAGATATGTGACTTGCAGCTTCATAAGACAACAGATTGTTTTTCAAAGTGATAGTACCAATACATGTTACCACTTACATTATATAAGATACTCTGAAGTTTCATATACTTGCTCTCTAACATTTGGTATTGTCAGGTGATTTAACATTTAATCATTGAAAGGGTGAAAATAGAGCGGCCCACAATTGTTGGTCAGGCAATTTCACCCTATATGGACATTGTTGATTGCCACATGATTCCCTTCACAGATGCCCCTTCCTGATTTATCATTTTGGTGCCTCAGATTCTGTTCATTGCTGAGACTAGATCGGTTGGGCAGACTCTAACGAGCAGCGCTAGAGGAATTAAAGACACACACACAGCAATACAGAGGTGTGAAGTGGGAAATCCGGGGTCTCACAGCCTTCAGAGCTGAGAGCCCCAAACAGAGATTTACTCATGTTTTTATTAACAGCAAGCCAGTCATTAGCATTGTTTCTATAGATATTAAATTAACTAAAAGTATCCCTTATGGGAAATGAAGGGATAGGCCGAATTAAAGGAATAGGTTGGGCTAGTTAACTGCAGCAGGAGCATGTCCTTAAGGCACAGATCGCTCATGCTACTGTTTGTGGCTTAAGAATGCCTTTAAGTGGTTTTCTGCCCTGGGCAGGCCAGGAGTTCCTTGACCCCATTCCGGTAAACCCACAACCTTCCAGCGTGGGTGTTATGGCCATCATGAACATGTCACAGTGCTGCAGAGATTTTGTTTATGGCCAGTTTTGGGGCCAGTTTATGGCCAGATTTTGGAGAGCTTGTTCCCAACATGTCCCCTTTCTTTGATTTGCAAAGCAGTAAAAGCAAAGGCCGCTTTGTCACGGTGAGCTACTTCTCGCAGGAGTCAGGATTAGCATCTGCAGACTATACAAAGACAAACAACACAGATTAAAAGCACAATCTTTGAAATCACAGAGCTTCCAAGTGTTTTTGTTCATTTTAATGGGTTATTAGCTGCCAATTTGTCTGCAGCTCCTTCAAGCACTCCAGTTCCTGGCATTAAGGTCAGGTGTGCCTGGGATGCTTGAAATATTTGTTCTTTAATTTTGCAATATCCAAAGACAAGTTTGTAGAGTGTCCTTCTAGATGCTTTTTTATTCATTCTCAAATTTTGATCTTATTAAGAACTATTAATAATTTCCACAAATCCTTGTGTTTAGCTCCTACAGCAGGCCATATCATTTGAGGTTGAGGTGCCACTATACCGCCATGGTTCCAGATAACAGGAACTCTTGCTGTATTTCTTATCATTTCTACCATCTGACCATTTTCTTCAGCTCATCTGAATGTAGTGTGGCCATGGCATGCATACTGAGAGGTGCAATTCAAGCTAAACTTCCCCTTAAGGGACCAATTAATAATGATTCCATAGGAATCATTGTGCAGCACCTCTGCCAGTTCTGCAATGCAATCTTCCTAAACAAGTATGTTCATTATTTCTAACTGGGTCCAATCCTGTTTACAAATAGGTTTTTGAGGGTGGTATGCCTCAATTATAGGAGCAGATTTATTATGGTAAATACTGAGATCAGAAAGCATGTGTAACTGTGTCATAGAGTGATTACATCTAGGCATTATTGCCAGCCAAGATTGATAAATATGCCCAATAAGTATAATTGTTCTCTGTGTCAGCAGTTGTTGAAGGAATACTCATGGCAATGGTAATCACTGCCATCATAGCTACCACTGAATTACTCATTGTGACTGGTTGTCCCGCTTTCCTCAGGTTTTCTTCCACCATCTGTGACAGCTTCTTGATCTGTCCCCAGGTGGGTGGCTGTGTTCAACGGGTGTTGCTCGTGACAATTGGGGTCCTCCTCAGCATCAGCCTTGACATGGCTGCAACCAGGGGGTCTTTGGGATCCTCCCGGAATCTCTTCCTTGGCATCTGGCTCATGATAAGGTTTCAGGTGTCTTGATGGTATCCAAATTGGCTGTTGATTTTGACCTGGAGAAACACAAGCAGAACCTCTACTCCAAGTTATTATTTTACCTATTTCCTAACTTTTTGTTATTGGATCTGTCCACCAAATCAGTTGTTCTGCTTCTATCTTTGCAGCTGGTTTCTGTAGATGCTGTTCAGCTGCTGATAACATCTGGCCTTTGGGCAGGCTCAAAAAATTTAAAGTTAATAATGCTAGAGTCAGTTGCATCTGCGGTGTTCCATATTCTCTGTCTCCCTTCTGCTTTTGCAACTGCTGTTTTAGGGAGAGATTCATTCTTTCTACTAAGGCTTGTCTTTGAGAATTGTATGAGATACCAGTAATATGTTTAATATTCCACATAGAGAAAAATGTAGCTAGAGCTTGGCTGGTATAGCCTGGGGCATTATCTGTTTTAATAGAAGTTGGAATGCTCATCACCACAAAACACTGCAAAAGGTGACATTTAACACAGGCAGAAGACTCTCCTGATTGGCATGTAGCCCAAAGTGAGAAAAGGTGTCCACACATACATGTAGATAAGATAAGCTAGTCTCCCAAACAAGGGAATATGTGTGACATCCATTTGCCAAAGAGAATTAGGTTCCAATCCTCGAGGATTAACTCCTCCTGTAAAAGACGAGGAATGTACCATTTGGCAAGTTGAGCATTGCTGGATAATAGCTTTAGCTTCTTTCCAGGTAATGCTGTATCTGCGTTTGAAACCAGAGGCATTAACATGGGTTAAATTGTGAAAGTATCTAGCATTAGATATTGCATTAGCAACTAGGCCATCAGCCATTTGATTCCCTTCAGTCAAAGGTCCTAGAAGAGGTGTATAAGCCGTAATGTGAGTGATGCAAAAAGGGTGCATTCTACTTCTAACTGCTGTTTGCAAGTGGTTAAATAAAGTCATCAGTTGTTCATCTGTATGAAATCGTAACTGAGCATTTTCAATTAACTGTGTGGAATGACCCATGTATGAAGAACCAGAAATCACATTAATAGGCATATCAAAAGCAGCCAATACCTCAATTACAGCTACAAGCTCCACTTTTTGAGCTGAAGTATAGGGTGTCTGGAAAACTTTACTTTTCAAGCCAGAATAAGAAGCTTTACCATTACTAGACCCATCTGTAAAAACATTCTCAGTACCTTCAATTGGTTTAAATTTAGTTATTTTAGGGAGAATCCAATTAATTAATTTCAAAAACTGAAACAGTTTTGTTTTAGGAAAATGATTATTGAGAATACCCACAAAGTCAACTAAATGGGTTTGCCAAGCAAGAGTATTTATAAAAGCTTGCTGTGTTTGTGCCTTTTTGAGAGGGACAATAATTTTTCCAGGATCATATCCATGAAATTTAACAATCTGAGTTCTCCCAATCCCTATCATAGTAGTGATTTGATCTAAATAAGGAGTTAGAGTCTATGTAGCATGTGGAAGAAAAAGCCACTTTACTAAGTCGCGTTCTTGGACAATAACACCAGTAGGTAAATGTTAAGTTGAAAAAATTAGCAAATCTAGAGTCTTCTCTGGATCTATTCTATTTATCTGAGCTTTATGGACTTGCTTCTCAATTAGTTGTAACTCTGCCTCAGCCTCCTTTGTTAATTGCCGAGGGCTAGTGAGAGTAGGATTTCCTCTACGGATAGAAAACAGATTACTCATGGCACAGGTAGGAATGCTTAGAGCAGGTCATATCCAATTAATGTCCCCTAGTAATTTTTGCAAGTCATTTAATGCTTTCAATTGATCCCTATGTATGGCTACTTTCTGTGGCAGAATGGTAGTGTCATTTACTAAGGTCCCGAAGTAGGAGTAAGAAGTAGTAGTCTGAATTTTGTCAGGAGCTATATAATTAAACCAGCACGAGAAATCAAATTTTGCAAGTGATCATAACATTGGAGTAATATTTATCGAGAGGGGGCAGCACAAAGCATATCATCCATATAGTGAATAATGTAACACTGTGGGCCGGGCGCGGTGGCTCAAGCCTGTAATCCCAGCACTTTGGGAGGCCGAGACGGG
>NW_016814013.1:89326-98638 GCF_001698545.2 Rhinopithecus bieti
AAAAAAAAAAAAAAAAAAAAAAAATTAATGTAACACTGTGAAAATTTTTTACCAGTAGGTTAAATTGCTTGTCCTACATTATCGTCTGGCAAATTGTTGGACTGTTTAACCTGCTTTGTGGCAACACTTTCCAGTGAAAACGCTTAGCAGGCTGCAGGTTGTTTACTGTAGGAATTGTAAATGTAAACCGTTCATAGTCTTGCTCAGCTAAAGGGATAGTAAAGAAACAGTCTTTTAAATCTATGACTAATAAAGGCCAACTTTTTGGAATTATAGCAGGAGAAGGCAATCATGGCTGTAATGCTCCCATAGGTTGTATAACTGAATTGATAGCTCTTAAGTCAGTTAACATTCTCCATTTACCTGATTTTTTCTTAATTACGAAAACTGGAGAATTCCAAGGGGAAAATGTTGGAGCTATGTGCCCATTTTCTAATTGTTCAGTAACTAATTTCTCTAAAGCCTCCAGTTTCTCTTTACTTAGCAGTCATTGTTGTATCCTAATTGGCTTATCTGTTAACCATTTTAAAGGTATAGGTTCTGGAGGCTTAACAATGGCTGCCATAAACAATTATATCCTAATCTTTGGTGGGAACTTTGTCTTTCCACTTGAAGCGGTTTTTGCACTTTGAAAATTTTTTTCTAGTACCATACCAGGGACACACCCATTTCATGCATTGTATGTTGACTTTGAGGGCTATATAATTGTTCTCGAATTAGAATTTGTGCTCCCCATTGTTGTAATAAATCTCTCCCCCATAAATTTATAGGTACAGAAGTTATAATTGGTTGAATAGTCTCAGGTTGTCCATCAGGCCCTTCACAATGCAAAATATAACTACTTTGACATACTTCAGGGACTTTACCAACTCCAACTATGTTCAATGGAGCTGGTTGAACTGGCCACATGGATGGCCAGTGCTGTAGAGAAATGATTGAAATGTCTGCTCCTGTATCTACTAAACCTTTAAATTTCTTTCCCTGAATAGTTATTTCACAGGTAGGACATTTATCAGTAATTTGATTTACCCAATAAGCTGCTTTGCCTTTTTATTTGTGCTTCCAAATCCTCCTGTTCATTTAATTTCACTTTTCCCCATTCCCACATATGGCACAATCAGGAGCTGTGCTATGCGCTCTCTTGGCTCTGCTTTCCAGGGAACAGAAGTAGATATAGCAATTTGAATTTCCCCATTGTAATCTGAATCAATGACTTCTGTATGTATTTGTACCCCTTTTAAACTTAAACTAGACCTTCCTAAAAGTAATCTTATTGTCCCCATGGTGCAGCACTACTGGCTGTGGCAGGGGACAGACATTGTACAGGGGTGAGGGAATGGCCTGAGCTGGAAATGCCCTGGTTTAGAATGGGGCCCGGGATGGGCCCCTCACGGTGTTTCCCGAAATTAGGTTCCCTTCTTTATCAAACTTAGAGTGACACTGATTAGCCCAATGTTTCCCTTTTGTACATTTTGGACATATTTCAGGCTCAACAGTTTTCTTTTTTCCCCATTTGGTGGCCTGACTTGCTGATTTTTTGTACATTCTTTTTTTTAATATGACCATGCTTCCCACAGTTAAAACAACCTCCAGGAAATGGAGTATTTCCTTTATCCACTCTCAGTCCTGCCATTGCCTGTGCCAACAAAGTAGGTTTATGCAGATTACCTCTGATACCATGACAGGCCTTGATATAATCAACTAAATGTGCTTTCCCTCTGAGAGGTCACAGAGCAGCCTGGCAATTGGGATTAGCATTGTCCAAAGCTAATAACTGCAGCTTATATCCTGAGCAGCCGAATCTGCAATCACCTTTTTAAGAGACTCCTGTAACTGAGCTATAAAATCGACGTATGGTTCTTTTTGTCCCTGTTTTATAGCACTAAAGGAAGGGTATTGTTCTCCACATGAAGTGATTTTTTCCCAAGCTCTAATGCACACTCCTCTAAGCTGTTCTATGGCATCATCCTGCATGACCACTTGTGTATCTGGTTTAGATACCAACCCCCAAAAGTTGGTCTGCAGTTATATTAATTTGAGGTTAGGCCTGGGCATTGTGAGCAGCTGAATGGAAGCTTCATCTGCCCACCAAGTTTTAAATTGTAAGAACTGAGCAGGAGTTAGACAAGCTCGAGTAAGAGTGCTCCAGTCAGTAGGAATCATCCGACTGGAAATAGCAACATTCTTTAGCAGTCCCGTTACAAAAGGAGAACCTGGTCCATACTGATTTATAGCTTGTTTAAATTCTTTGAGTAATTTAAAAGGAAAAGGCTCAAATGTAGCTATAATATTTCCCTGTTGATCTGGTGGGTGTATTCTAACAGGGAACTGCCAAGACTCTAAATCACCCTCTCATCTAACTTGTTGAATTTCTGCCTGAAGAGAACTAAGAGTGGTTGCTAGAGGTGCTGCTTGAACAGTCACTGGGGCTTTTCGCCTAGTGTCTTCCAGAAAAGAAAGATCTGGAGGGCCAGGCCACTCTTTTTCTTCAAAATAATAATGAGGGTGTGCAGAAGGGTAGGGATGAACCTCTCCCTCCTTTGCCACTTTAGCTTTAGCTGGCAAATAAACCTGCTCTGTAACCTCTTTTGTTACTTCATTATACTCTCCTTCCTCCTCATCATCAGTGTGAAAAAGTTCCAAGGTGGAACGAACCACAGCCCACACTTGTCCCATTGTTACCCTGACACTTCCAAGCTCCCCTTCTTACTCACCATGGGGATTGCTTTAAGAGTACTCGGGTGTCCTCCAGCTAGTTCCATGTTCTCCAGCCGTTGCTCTGGCGACCCTTCGACCTGGATTCGAGCCCCCATGAATGGGCGCCACTTGTCGAGACCAGCTCGGTCAGGGAGACCCTAACCCGGTGGCACTAGAGGAATTAAAGACACACACACAGCAATATAGAGGTGTGAAGTGGGAAATCAGGGGTTTCACAGCCTTCAGAGCTGAGAGCTCCAAATAGAGATTTACCCACATTTTTATTAACAGCAAGCCAGTCATTAGCATTGTTTCTATAGATATTAAATTAACTACAAGTATCCCTTATGGGAAATGAAGGGATGGGCCAAATTAAAGGAATAGGTTGGGCTAGTTAACTGCAGCAGGAGCACGTCCTTAAGGAACAGATCATTCATGCTATTGTTTGTAGTTTAAGAATGCCTTTAAGTGGTTTTTTGCCCTGGGTGGGCCAGGTGTTCCTTGCCCTCATTCTGGTAAACCCACAATCTTCCAGTGTGGGTGTTATGGCCATTATGAACATGTCACAGTGCTGCAGAGATTTTGTTTATGGCCAGTTTTGGGGCCAGTTTATGGCCAGATTTTGGAAGGCTTGTTCCCAACAGTTCATGATTACCATTGTTATGAGATAATCCTGGCACTTTAACATTCTCCCAAACTGAAAAGGAGCTAAGGCCCATTTTTGTGTATGCACTACTTATGATAATGCAAATTGAAAGCTATTGGAAAGTTTTTCTTTTTTTTATTTTCTGAGATGGAGTCTTGCTCTGTCGCCCAGGCTGGAGTGCAGTGGCACGTTCTTGGCTCACTGCAAGCTCCACCTCCCAGATTCAAGCCATTCGCCTGCCTCAGCCTCCGAGTAGCTGGAACTACAGGTGCCCGCCACCACACCCGCCTAATTTTTTGTATTTTTTTTTAGTAGAGACGGGGTTTCACCATGTTAGCCAGGATAATCTCAATCTCCTGACTTTGTGATCCGACTGCCTCGGCCTCCCGAAGTGTTGGGATTACAGGTGTGAGCCACCGTGCCCAGCCTGGAAAGTTTGTTTTGTGTATGCAGTTCAGCCAGTTCTAGCTAAGATTGTAACATTGGAAACTAATTTGAAACTGAAGGAAAAAATGGTTAAAAAAAGTTTTAGTTATACAACTACTATGGAAACTGCAGTTGCCAAAGGTTTGGTCCATAGCATTAATTGGATTACCTATCAGGTCAGATAAAGTTTAGTCATGTGGACAGGTCCCAGTTTTGTCCTGTCCTGAAATAATTTGTATCCAGCTGTCTTTTGTAAAATAATGAGTTTATGATGCCATGTCATGGCTAGAGTTTCATGGTAACATCTATTTGATCTTTGTGTGTATGGATACGTGTTTCTATGTGTTTCTGTGCATGTTACATGTATTATGTTATATGTTATCTCTACAATGGCACCATGTTGGCTTATAAGTAAATGAGTGCTCGTAAATTTAGTAAGAAAGTCCAAATGCTTTTCAAATTTGTGTGAATTTAGTAATCTTTAATAATGTTTGCTTTAAAATTATTCACAAAATAAAAATAGAAATGTCTTTGGAATGTAAGCATACATTTTTGTCTGGGTTTACTAATTAGATGAGTTTTATATTTGCCTTTATTAAATATTTTAACATGCCAGAATTTTACATGAAGGTTATAAGATCATAAACTCAACCAAAAACAGAATAATCTTTCTTTGAATGACTTTTTTGATAAATAAGACTAATTTAATATAGTCAGTTTCATAAGAACAATTAATTTTTCTGAATTATCAGAAAAAAATGCCCATGTGTTTAAGATTTTTGTGTAGGCGAACACCTGATATTCACAGGCTATGCAAATGGTTAACAAAAAAATAACTTGGAGCGATAATTAGTGTTGTCTAATGTCTTAGTTCTAAAAACAAATCTAGATAAAGTGTTACAGATGAATAAATTGATAAATATAAATGGAATCAATGCTTGTAGGTGAACTTTTAATTTCACTTAAACTATTAAAATTATTTCAGATACCATTGAATGTCTGGTTCATTTCCAATTAAAAAAGCATTGTGACATTGGGTATTGGTCACACTTTTGAATCCATTAATGTGAAATAAAATCTGTGCTATGAGTTAAGCATTAGTGGACCTCAATGAGCTGAATAAGAATAAGGTCCGAGTCTGGAAAGTAATCAAGCTACAAAAAGAGGATTGGCCCAATGGATGCCTGTATACTTGCCCCCATACAGGCAAGCAATGAATGTGAAACAATACCGCCTGCCAGAGGGGCACTGAAGTAACCCAAATAACCCAGGGTGCTGGAGTGAGATGCTGTCTCAGAATTAATTAATTAATTAGTTAATCGATGCATTGTATTCTCTGCTGCACCTTTTAAAAAAATCTCTGTCTTCTGAAATGCCTGAAGAAAGAAATGAGTCTTAGTTGATGCAGGCCCTGAGATGGGCAGAGATTATGAGAGCATCACATAGACTTGGTGCTCTGGACTGAATTGTGTCCCCCAAAATTCATGATGATTTTGATTCCACAAGGTGATGGTATTTAGACATGGAGCCTTTGGGAGACAAGTACATTAAGATGAAGTTATGAGGTTGGGGCTTTCATAATGGGATTGGTGGCCTTCCGAGAAAAGGAAGAGATACCATGTACTTCTTGTTCTCTCCCCTTCTCCCTCTCTCCCTTTCTCCTCTTTCTCTCTCTTTATCTCCCTCTGTGCCATGTAAGAACAGAGATACAACATGGCCATTGGCATGATAAAAAGAGAGTCCTCACCAAAGAGCTGAATCACTGGTGTTTTGATCTTGGACTTCCAGATTGTGGGCAATACTCACTAGAGGAGACTTCTGTAGCTGCCTGGAATTGTCTGATCTGGAGTTAATGCCCTGGAACCTGGTGGTTGCCAACTCAGAAGGCACAAGGCTATGAATCTTCCTCTGGTCCTCTTTAATCTGCCTCCGCTTTTTGTTTTGTTTGGATTTTCAAGTAACAAATTTATTTTTCCGGTTAACATAACCAGTCCATGGTACAGCATATCAAAACACAAATTGGAAATCCAAGGACCTTTTGCAACCTTTACCTTTACTAGGTTGCAAAACTTTGACAAATCAATATAGTACATTTTATTACACTAAAAGCATGTATTTTTTGGAGTCATATATTATTTTAGTGATAATTTTCACTCCAAATATACTTAATTAGTAAACCAAAACACTGGTTGGTTGGTTTTGTTTTGTTTTTGAGATGGAGTCTTGCACTGTAGACCAGGCTGAAGTGAAATGCTGTGATCTCAGCTCACTGTAACCTCCGCCTCCTAGGTTCAAATGATTCTTCTGCCCCAGCCTCTCAAGTAGCTGGGGTTACAGGTGCCCGCTACTACACCTGGCTAATTTTTTTGTATCTTTAGTAAAGACAGGATTTCACTACGTTGGCCAGGCTGGTCTCAAACTCCTGACCTCGTGATCTGCCTACTTTGGCCTCCCAAAGCACGGGGATTACAGGCGTGAGCCACCATACCCAGCAAACACTGGTTTTTAATGATTGTTTAAAATAACTTGCAGAGCAAGTTGTTATTATTAACCAAATTAATACATTTGAAAGCTATACAAGTTCTCTTTTTAAATTGAATTTCCTCATGCAAGTTTTTGAAGTTTACAGCAGCAGGGCAATTGTTTGTATATAAGAGATGGCTCTGCTTTGTTCCGGGGTTGGATGAAAGCCAGGTGGGGTTCCAAAGTGTGAAAAACTTTAAAATTCTACCTTAAGTTGATTCAATGTCAATGCAAACTTCCAAGTACTTTTTAAAAAAATATTAAAATTTTGCTTATACACTATTGGTGAGAATGTAAATTAGTTCAACCATTGTGGAAAACAGCATGGCAATTCCTCAAAGACCAAATAACAGAAATACCATTTGACCCAGCAATCCCATTACTGGGTATGTACCAAAGGAATATAAATTGTTCTGCCATAAAGACCATACATGCATGTGTACTATTCACAATAGCAAAGACATGGAATCAACCTAAATGTTCTTTAATGGTAGACTGGATAAAGAAAATGTGGTACATAAACACCATGGTATACTATGGAGCCATAAAAAAGAAAAAGATCATGTCTTTTGCAGGAACACAGATGGAGCTGGGGGCCATTTTTTCTTAGCAAACTAATGCAGGAATAGAAAAGCAAATACCACATGTTCTCACTTATAAGCTGGAGCTGAATGGTGAGAACACAAGGGCACAAAGAGGGGAACAACAGACACTGGAGCCCATTGAAGGTGGATGATGGAAGGAGGGAGAGTATCAGGAAAAATAATAATGGGCACCAGGCTTCATACCTGGGTGATAAAATAATGTGTACAACAAACTCTTATGATACAAGTTTACCAAAATCACAAACCTGCATATGTACCCTGAATTTGAAATAAACCTTAAGAAGAAGAATTTCTTTCAAAAAATTTGTTAAATGTTTCATAAATACTGGAATTCTACTATTAGACAGTCATTTCAAACAACACTAATTTCAGATGATCCCTTTTATTTAGACACCATGCATCTCTTTGTTTTGATCTAAAGTCACTGTCTTATATCAGCCTACTTTTTAAAAATTCTACTTAAAATATGTTTATAGTTTTAAAATAAATATATTGCCAGCTTGGAGAGATGTGGGGTACTTGTCTATACGCATTCATTATCAATTCACTACAAAGGCTGTGGCAGCCACCACCGGAGTTCTTATGCCTCCTTTTGTGGAAGCCATCAATTCATTATTTAACATGTATTTTATGTATGACCCATTCCAGTGCTTCCCGGCCTTTGTTAGCATTTGAAAATATCGTTCTTGCCATCAGTTCTTCAAAGTAACTGTTGAGGCTGCCTCCTTTCAGTGATTATGGCTTCTTGAGTCAAAACAATTTTTTTCTGTGTCCTGAGGATGTGGTTTGTATATAAGTCTCTCATCTACTGAAACCATATCTTAAGTGAAATATTAGTAGATTTAAGTTCCATTGCTTTCTCTATAGGATTAACTACAGAATATTCTAGCACATATGTTTTGTTTCTTGCTGTACGAATAAGAGACTTGTAGTTCCCACTCTGTGCAGAGAAGTCTGTGACTGTGCAACTCTTCATTGGGATCTATAGGTCTGTCCAACACATCAACCCACACCATGCTCTGGTTCATAGGGCTTTTGGGTATTTGTGCATTGCAACTGTTGTAACGATTTCCCACAGGTGGTCAAAGATTGCTCTGAAATCCAGATCTTGATGGTGCAGGCAGTCCAGGAGATGTCTGGGCAGTGCAGGGGAAAATGAGGCAAAGAGGCTACACATGCCCCACTGCACCCCCAGCACCCCAACCAGCTTCGCAGTATGCAGGTGCCATCGGCCTCATGTGAAGGACATCCCAACCCTCTCTCCCATCCTGATTACAATGTAAACTTTAAACTATTTAAAGGAGGAGTCCCCACCTCCCCAGACAGTACGCCTGTACTGGACCCTGGCCTGTTAGTGAGGCAGAAAATTGGGTCTGGGAGCCAGGAACATAAAGCCCATTCACACTTCAGCTATAACAGGAAATATCCTCTCCATAGGGCATACACTGAGCAAATGACTTTGTAACTTTACTTCATCCTCTTCATTTACATAGGGCATACCCCAAATAGAGGGTATTTAAACTCACAAAAAACTCTGTAACAGGGCCTTTGAGCCCCTATGCTCAGGCTCAATCACACTGTGGAGTGTACATTTGTTTTCAATAAATTCCTTCATTCCGTCCTTGCTTTGCTTGTGCGTTTTGTCCAATTCTTTGTTCAAGACGCCAAGAACCTGGATACCCTCCACCGTTAGCATTAGGAGCCCTGTGGCACAACAGGAGGGGAGTGGCCAGCAGCCCAGCGTTACCAGCTGAGCTCCACTTCTTGTTAGATCAGCAGAGACATTAGATTCTCATAGGTGCAAGAAGCCTATTGTACACTGCACATGCAAGGGATCTACCTTGTGCGCTCCTCCTGAGAATCTGACGCCTGATTATCTGAGGTAGGGCAGCTTCATCCCCAAACTATCCCTGTCTACCAACCCCCCATCCATGGAAAAATTGTCTTCTACAAAACCAGTCCCTTGTGCCAAAAATGTTGGGGACTGCTGATTTAAAGAACACTGTTAATGTCTATTCCCTACCTTCATCCGGAGGGCCACGGTCAGTCTTGAAGCAACTCCAGCAAGTGATCCACCTAGCTGTCCCCTCCCACCCTGCTAGTATCCACAGCTCCTCAAAGGCCCCCTGGAATTTAAACTAAAGCATGATCACGCCACTGCACGCCAGCCTGGGCTACCTAGGAAGACTAGTGAGACCCCAGCTCAAAAAAAAAAAAAAAAAAAAAAAAAAAAAGAAAACTCTGAGCTGGGTTCCTGCCCCCTTTCTGTCTGCTTCAGGCCCATCTATACCAATCTTGATTTACCAGCTCAAAATCAATTCCACGGGTGGAGAACAGGGAAAGGATTTAATTAATGTGTACAGTTTCAACGGAAGAAATACCACAATTGTGAGTACATCAGGAACAGTGAGTTCC
>NW_016814014.1:0-8630 GCF_001698545.2 Rhinopithecus bieti
AATTTTATTTATCTTTTCAAAGAACCAGCTTTTGTCTCATTTATCTTTTGTATTTTTTGTTTGTTTCAATTTCATTTAGTTCTGCTCGGATATTGGCAGTTTTCTTATTTCTGCTGGGTATGGGTTTGGTTTGGTCTTGTTTCTGTAGTTCCTTGAGGTATGACCTTAGAATGTCAGTTTGTGCCCTTTCAGTCTTTTGATGTAGGTGCTTAGGGCTACGAACTTTCATCTTAGCACCACCTTTGCTGTATCCCACAGGTTTTGATAGGTTGTGTCATTATTGTCATTCAGTTCAAAGAATTTTTTAATTTCCATCTTGATTTCATTTTGACTCAGTGCTCATTCAGGAGCATGTTATTTAATTTCCATGTATTTACATGATTCTGAAGGTTCCTTTTGGAGTTGATTTCCAGTTTTATTCCACTGTGGTCTGAGAGAGTGCTTGATATCATTTCATTTTTTAAAATTTATTGAGGCTCGTTTTATGGGCTATTACATGCTCTATGGAGAAGGTTGGAGAACCTTGGAGAAGGTTCCATGTGCTGTGTGTTCTGTGGTTGTTGGATGAAATGTTCTGTTTATATCTGTTAAGTCTATTTGTTCTAAAGTATAGTTTAAATCCATTGTTTCTTTGTTGAGTTTCTGTCTTGATGTCCTGTCTAGTGCTGTCAGTGGAGTAGTGTAGGTCTTAGGTCTATTCTTAGGTCTATTAGTAAGTAATTGTTTCTTAGGTCTATTAGTAATTGTTTTATAAATTTGGGAGGTGCAGTGTTAGGGGTGTGTGTGTGTGTATACACACGTGCATCTATATATATTTTTTGAGACAGAGTTTTGCTGTCACCCAGGCTGGAGTGCAGTGGTGTGATCCTGGCTCACTACAACTTCTGCCTCCTGAGTTCAAGTGATTCTCCTGCCCCAGCCTCCTGGAGTAGCTAGGACTACAGGCACATGCCACCGCAGGTGCCTCTGTTTTAGGATTGTAATATTTCCTGTTGGACAAGGTTTTACCATTATATAATGTCCCTCTTGGTCTCTTTTAACTGCTGTTACTTTAAAATTTGTTTTGTCTGATATAAGAATAGCTGCCCCTGCTTGCTTTTGGTGTCCATTTGCATGAAATGCCTTTTCTGCCCTTTTAAGTTTGTGTGAGTCCTTATGTGTTAGGTGAGTCTTCTGAAGGCAGCAGAGAGTTGGTTGGTGAGTTCTTATCCATTCTGCGGTTCTGTATCTTTTAAGAGGAGCTAGGCCATTTACATTCAGTGTTAGTATCGAAATGCGAGGTGCTGTTGCATTCATTGTGCTTTCTGTTGCCTTGTACTTTGGTTTTTTTGTTGTTTTGCTTTTAGCATGTAGTTTTGTTTTATAGGTCCTGTGTGATTTATGCTTTAAAGAGGTTCTGTTCTGATGTGTTTCCAGAATTTGTTTCAAGATTTAGAGCTCCTTCTAGCAGTTCTTATAGTGGTAGCTTGGTAATGGCAAATTCTCTCAGCATTTGTTTGTCTGAAAATGACTATCTTTGCTTCATATATGATGCTTACTTTTGCTGGATACTAAATTATTGGCTGATAATTGTTTTGCTTGAGGAGGCTGAAGATTGGGCGCCAATCTCTTCTAGCTTGTAGGGTTTCTGCTGAGATATCTGCTGTTAATCTGATAGGTTTTCCTTTATAGGTTACCTGGTGCTTCTGTCTTACAGGTCTTAAGCTTCTTTCTTTTGTCTTAACTTTGGATAACCTGATGACAATGTGCCTAGGCGAAGATCTTTTTGCAATGAATTTTCCAGGTGTTCTTTGTGCTCCTTGTATTTGGATGTCTAGGTCTCTAGCAAGGCTGGGGAAATTTTCCTTGATTATTCCCCTGAATATGTTTTCCAAGCTTTTAGAATTCTCTTCTTCCTCAGGAACACCGATTATTTTTAAGTTTGGTCATTTAACGTAATCCCAGACCTCTTGATGACTTTGTTCATATTTTCTTATTCTTTTTTCTTTGACCTTGTTGGATTGGGTTAGTTCAGAGACCTTGTTTTTGAGCTCTGAATTTCTTTCTTCTACTTGTTCAATTCTATTAGTGAGACTTTCCAGAGCATTCACCCATTTTATTTTATTTTATTTTGAGACAGAGTCTCGCCCTGTCACCCGTGGCACGGCTCAATGCAACTTCCGCCTCCTGGGTTCGAGTGATTCCCTGGCTAATTTGTCCAGGTAATTTTTGTATTTTTACTAGAGATGGGGTTTCGCTATGTTGGCTAGACTGGTCTCAAAATCTTGGCCTTATGATCTGCCTGCCTCACCCTCCCAAAGTACTGGGATTAGAGATGTGAGCCACCATGCCCGGGCAGCATTTCACATTTCTAAAAGTGTGTCCAAAGTTTCCTGAGTTTTTGGTTGTTTTTTCTTTAAGCTATCTATTTCCTTGAACATTTCTCCCTTCACTTCTTGCATCATTTTTTGGATTTCCTCGCGTTAAAATTGGGCTTCACCTTTCTCTGGTTCATCCCTCTTTAGTTTAATAACCTCCTAAATTCTTTTTCAGGTAAATTAGGGATTTCTTCTTGGTTTGGATCCACTGCTGGTGAACTAGTGATTTTTTTGGAGGTGTTGAAGAGCCTTGTTTTGTCATATTACCAGGGTTTGTTTTCTGGTTCCTTCTCATTTGGGTAGGCTCTATCAGAGGGAAGGTTTAGGGCTGAAGGCTGCTGTTTAGGTTCTTTTGTCCCACAGGGTGCTCCTTTGATGTAGTGCTCTCCCCCTTTTCCTATGGATGTGGCTTCCTGTAAGCCATACTACAGTGATTGTTGTTTCTCTTCTGGGTCTAGCCACCCAGCAAGTTTATCCGGCTCCAAGCTGGTACTGGGGGTTGTCTGCAGAGTCCTGTGATATGAAGCATCTATGGGTCTCTCAGTTGTAGATACCAGTGCCTGTTTCAGTGGAGGTGGCAGGGCTGTGCAATGGATTCCGTGAGGGTTCTTGGCTTTGGTGGTTTAATGCTTTATTTTTGGGCTGGTTGGGCTCCTGTCAGGAGGTGCGCTTTCCAGAAAGCATCAGCTGTAGTAATATAGAGAGGGACCGGTGGTGGGCGGGGCCCCGGCACTCCCAAGATTATATGCCGTTTGTCTTCTGCTCCAGGGTGGATAGGGAAGGACCATCAGGTTGGGGTGGGGCTATGCACGTCTGAGCTCAGACTCTCTTTGGGCAGGTCTTGCTGTGGCTGCTGTGGGGGATGGGAGTGAGATTCCCAGGTCACTGGAGTTGGGTACCTAGGAGGATTATGGCTGCCTCTGCAGAGAAATGTAGCTTGTCAGGGAAGTGGGGGAAAGCTGGAAGTCACTGGCCTCACCCAGCTTCCATGCAAACTGAAGGGTCTGTCTCACTCCCACCATGACCCCCAACAACAGCCCTGAGTCTGTTTCCAGGCAGAGGGCATGATGGGCTTGAAAACTTGTCCTGGGCTACCTGCCTTCCAGCTGCAAAAGAAAAGGGCCTGAATTTTAAAATAGTTTTTATCTAGTTTTGTGAAGAATCTCAATGGTAGTTGAATAGGAATAGCATTGAATCTATACATTGCTTTGGGTAGTATGGCCATTTTAACAATATTGATTCTTCCTATTCATGAGCATGGAATGTTTTTCCATTTGTGTCACCTCTGATTTCTTGGAGCAGTGTTTTGTAGTTCTCATTGTAGAGATCTTTCACCTCTTGGATTAGCTGCATTCTTAGGTATTTTATTCTTTTTGTAACAATTGTGAATGGGATTGTGTTCCTGATTTGGCTCTTGGCTTGGCTATTGTTGGTGTATAGGAATGCTGGTGATTTTTGTACATTGATTTTGTATCCTGAACCTTTGCTGAAGTTCTTTATCAGCTGAAGGAGCTTCTGGGCTGAGACTATGGGGTTCTCTAGATATAGGACCATATTGTCTACAAACAGGGATAGTTTGACTTCCTCTCTTCCTATTTGGATGCCCTTGATTTCCTTCTCTTGTCTGATTGCTCTGGCTGTAACTTCCAATACTCTGTTGAATAGGAGTGGTGAGAGAGGGCATCCTTGTTTTGTGTCAGTTTTCTAGGGGAATGTTTCCAGCTTTTGCCCATTCAGTATGATTTTGGTTATGGTTTGTCATATATGGCTCTTATTATTTTGAGGTATGTTCCTTCGGACCCTAGTTTATTGAGAGCTGTTTTGTTTTGTTTTGTTTTTGAGACAGAGTCTTGCTATATTGCCCAGGCTGGAGTGCAGTCGTGCAATCTTAGCTCACTGCAATCTCTGCCTCCGCCTCCTGATTAACTGGGACTATAGGCGCACACCACCATGCCCAGCTAATTTTTGTATTTTTAGTAGAGATGGGGTTTCACCATGTTGGCCACTATGGCCTTGATCTCCTGACCTTGTGATCCATCCGCCTCAGCCTCCCAAAGTGCTGGGATTATAGGCATGAGCCACCGCTCCCAGCTGAGAGTTTTTAACGTGTTAATGATATGTATGCTAAAGTGGCTAAAGAGGCTCAGTGTATAGATATCTGCAACTTACTTTGAAATGTATAAAAAATAAGATGTTTCAATATAATAAAAGTTGAAAAAAATAAGATGGATTGATAAAGGGACAGGTTAATGGACAGATATGTGATAACACAATTATTGTAAGACATTAATGGTCAAATCCAAATAGTGGGCATATGGATGTTTACTGTACATTCTTAGAACTTTTCTGTATATTTAAAACTTTTCATAATAAAATGTTGGTAAAACGTGTTACTGAGAAGGTACATAAGTCTACATAGGTCTAGTTTGGTTCAGTCAACATTTATTGACACCTGTAGTGTTCAAAGTGATATAATAAGTATTAGGGATATAAGAATGAAGTAACTTAGATTCTTTGAGGTAGAAAGTGGCAGGAAATAAAACTGGAAAGCACAGGTTAGTTAATGGAGAGTCCATGATAAAGAGCTTGGACTTTATCCTGTGGGGTTTTAGGGAGGGGAATGGTACTTAGGTAGATTACTTTAGTAGCATTGTGGAGGCTAGATTTCAGGAGGTGGTGGTAGTGGTAGTGGGTATAGACTAAAGACAAGATAATAATTAGGAAGCAGTACTCCAAATGAAGATGATTGATTAACCTAAATTCCAGTGGTTATAGGGCTAGATTCTAGAAATATGTAGGAGCAATAATCAATTGAATTTGATTGGTTGAATTAATTGTAAGTGGGTTATAGATAATCAAGAATGACAAAGACCACACATGAGTGTTAGGGGAAAATGATGAGTTTGGTTTAAGATATCTTATGTTTTGGATATCATCTAGTCAAGGACTTCTTTATTCATACATTTTTGCCTATATTATTTTATAAACATTCACTATAGAATTCCATGTCTGTTGCTAACAGTAAGATGTTGAGCAAAATGCATGCAGATACTGCCTTTCAGAAAGTTACAGCCTAATAGGCTGGGTGCAGTGGCTCATGTCTGTAATCCGAGCACTTTGGGGGACCAAGGTGGGCAGATCAGTTGAGCTCAGTAGTTCGAGACCAACATGGGTAACGTGGTGAAACCTCATCTGTACTAAAAATGCAAAAATTAGCTGGGAGTTGTGGCACATGCCTGTAATCTCAGCTGCTTGGGAGGCTGAGGCAGGAGAAGTGCTTGAACCCGGAGGCGGAGGTTGCAGTGAGCCAAGATCGTGCCACTGCACTGCAGTCTGCGNTGAACCACTAGTCCTGGCTGACAGAAAAAAAAAAAAGCAATTTCTTATCGGTCCACTAAAAAAGTCTAAAAGCCAAGATGAATCCAGAGAAAACGAAAGAAATGGAGAAATAGTAGATTCTAGGTTTAAGACAGGGAATTTACAAGATGAGTCTGGGACATCTCATGCCATAAAAGTTAAGCTGCTGCCAAAGACTAATAGGGTTAAAAGGACACAGGAGCCAACACATACACACAACACACACACACACACACACACACACACACACACACACACACACACCAAACCCCAATGGATTAAAGACAAATGTGAAAGGTAAAACTTTAATAAAAGGAGATTATCTGTATGAGATTGGAAATAAAGAAGGACATCTTAAACAAGATATAAAAGCATACCATAAAGGTATAATGGTGCATTCTTGTCTTTAATATAGTCAGAAATTTTTTTCATCAGCCACAAAGACAGGAAAGAGATAAGCAACAACCTAGGAGGAGTTATTTGTAATACTGACAAAGGATTAGTTTCTAAAATATATAAAGACTACTGCAAATCAGTGAGAAAAAGGCAAAGAACTCAGTGGAAAAATGAGTAAAACATAGGAATAGGCATTTAAAGGAAGAAGAAACAAGATCACAAGAAACATATGAAAAGATGTTCAACCTCATTATTAATCAGGCAAATAGAAATTAAAACCTCAATAAGAAACCAATACACAGCTACTAGGGATGATAAACATTTAAAAACCTGAGTGTTTAAGTATTAGCAAGATGTGGAGAAATGGAAACTCTTATACTTATTTAGTGGAAATATAAATTGGCAAAACTACTGTGGGAAATATTTGAATTATTTATTAAAATTAAAGCTGTGTATTGCCTGTGACCAGAAATTTCACTCCTAAGTACATACCCTAGGAATATTAGAAGAATGTTTATAGTTGCCCTGTTCATAATACAGAAAGCTAGAATCAACATAAATGTCCATTCCCAGAAGAATGAATAAACTGAGTAGTGGATGAGTAAGTTGTATTCAGTTGGTGAAATACTATAGGCAGTGAAAATGAATATACTTATATCTATACATGTCAGCATGGCTATATTCAAAAATAATATTTAGTGAAAAAAGTAAGTAACAGGAAGAATGCACTATGTTTCCACTTCTATAAAGTTCAGAAAGAAGTAAAACTAAACAAGTTGTTAAATGAGTTTGAGACCAACAATATAGCAAGACGCTGTCTCTACAAAAAGCCCAAAATTAACTAGGTATGGTGGCATGCACCCATGGTTCTAGCTACTCAGGGGGCTGAGGTAGGATGATTGCTTATGCACAGGAGTTTGAGGTTACAGTGAGCTGTGTTCATGCCACTGCACTCCAGCCTGGGTGACAGAGTGAGACTCTTTCTCTTAAAAAAAAAAAAAAAAAAAAAAAAAAAGATTTTATTTATGGAACTTGCCTCATATGGGAAAACCATAAAGACAAGCAAAGGAATGGTTAAGACAAAATTTAAGACTGAGAGTAGATGGAAGAAGAAATGTAATTGAGGAGGGGCACCCCGGGGACTTCAAAGGTACTGCTAATGTTAATGATTTTTCTCTCAATGGTGGGATGAAGGTGATTTTTATTTTGTTTTCTGGCTTTCCATATTTCTGTATATGTGGCTTTCAGAGAGGTGATGTCATGTAGGGGTTTCTCTAGGGTTGTGGTTCTTAACCAGGGATAACTTTTCACTGTCTTCCTCCTCCAAGGAGACATTTGGCAATGTCTGGAGAGTTATTTGGTTGTCGTGACTGGGGTGGGGAAACTACTGGCATTCAGTAGACAGAGGCCAGGGATTGCTGCTAAACATCCTACAATGCACAGGACAGCCCAACAGCAAATAATTATTTAGCCCAAAATGTCAACAGCACCAAGGTTCAGAAACCCTGGTCTAAGGGCCAGACTCTTTGGGTATGAATTCCAGCTCTGCACTTTACAAGCTGGGAGACAATGGGGAATTACTTAATCTCTGTGTCTCAGTATCATTGTTTATATGAGGCTAATAGTAGTATCTGTCTCATAAGTTTGTTGTGAGAATTAACTGAAATAAAACATAAGGTACTGAGTCCAGAACCAGACAAATAATAAGTACTTGATAAATACTAACAATAATGTTTTGTTATTATTTTTGTTGAATATATTCAATTGGTTGAGAAAAAAAGTTGATTGAGATAATATGTTGAAATATATTTATTATAGCAATAGAAAATTATGCAAAGACACACATATGCACAAACCCTACTTTAAAATGTAGCATGTGGAAATTTCACATGAGAAGACCTTTGCAACCAATAATGACAGCCTGTTATAATCTATATCTTATCTGTACATAATAGCAATTTCTAAATAAGAAACTAGAGCCCTGAACATAGTGTGTATGAGTTAGTGCTAATCTGAATTTAAGCTATATTAGCAACTGACCTCAAAGTCTTCTGACAGATTACATTACAAAAACCATCCTGTACTTTAGTACACAAACTGATATTTCCCTTGTTCTCTGTAAAAACCCTTCCAGAAAGATCCTTGGGAAGTCAGTTTCTTGATTGGATTTCATGTACACTTGTTTATCCAAGTGGATATGCCTGTAAAGTTGTGACAGGATGCTGTTTGCTTGTTTGTTTGCTTATTTCAAGACAGGGTCTCACTCAGTTGTTGCTCAGGGTGGAGTGCAGTGGTGTGATCTCAGCTCACTACAATCTCCAGCTTCTGGACTCAAGTGATCTTCCCACCTTAGCCTCCTGAGTAGCTGTGACTACAGGTACACACTACTGTGCCCGGCTACTTTTTGTATTTTTAGTAGATATGGGGTTTTGCCATGTTGCCCAGGCTGGTCTCGAACTCCTGGGCTTACGCAATCCACCTTCCTTAGCTTTGCGAAGTACTTGGGTGTGAGCCACTGCA
>NW_016814015.1:0-1259 GCF_001698545.2 Rhinopithecus bieti
CACAACCCTAGTTATTCACACAGACTCATGCATCACATGCCACGCACCCACTCAAGATACACACGCACAGTCACAGCATCACTCATTCACACAGACTCATGCACCACACAATACACACACATAGACCCACTCTCACAAAAACAGATACACAGACACACATAGATATGTGTACACACAATGCAAAGAGATACACTTAAGTATCTCCAGACAGACACACAGACATTCTCATATGCACATATTCATAGCCACAGGTCCTCACCCACGCAGGCGTACACACCAGAGCACACAGTCCACGCATGGAAATGCTACCCCAGGCCCCAAGGACTACAAATTCTCCCTGTCTACGGGGTTCTGGGAGGTCTTTGGTCATGAGCCCTAAAGATTAGACTGGACCCCCGCGCTGACCCCAGGGAGAGTGGAGGGGCAGAGAAATGGCAGAACCTCTCTGATTCTCACCCTCTGTGTGGAGTGGGGGGTGAAGGGACCCCTACTGACAGGTGAGCAGCTCACTGACCCGGGACTCTCAGGGAAGGAGTCCCCTGGCTCCTGGAGGTGGCTCCAAGGACTGAGAATTTGGGGGCTGGGGAGGGAGGCTTTATTTTCCCTCTACCTTTTCCCGAAGGGTGCCTCACCTTCGGCAGCCCCATCAGGGCCCCTCCCCCAGCACCCCCTGTGGGGGTCCCCCCAGCAGCTTGTCTCTCTTGGAAGATCCCCTTCCTGAACCGCACCCACCTGCTTGCTCCTCCACAAGCGGAGGTTCTACTGGGACACATCCAGGTGGGCCCCACACCTGGAGGGGCCTCACGCTGCATCCGCCCCCGCACAAAGCCTCAAATGGGCCAAAGCCTCCCCATGCCTATGCCGACCCCCAAACTCCCTCGCTGCGCCTCCTGCCCTGCGGGAGGTCAATGCCTACCCAGGTGAGTCCCACACCTGGTCTGGCCGCCCCCCCACCGCCAGAGGCCACCCTTCCACGGAGGCTCTTTTCTCGTTTGGCTGTGCTGCCCTCTGCCTTGGGGTATCCTGCCCAGCGCCCCCACCCCGGCACCCACCTCCTTCTTGACGGTGCGTAGAAGCCTCTGTCGGGTCTCCGCCTCTGTGGGACAAGACGCGAGAGCCGCGGGTCAGCCAAGGGTGGGTGCGGGGGCCGGGCGCTGCCCTCCCGCCGCCCCCGTGTCCTGCAGCCCCTTACCCGCGGGGACCGAGGCCATGGCTCCGAGCGCTGGGTTCCGAGTCCCGGGAGGCGGTGGCGGTGGCGG
>NW_016814015.1:5123-9377 GCF_001698545.2 Rhinopithecus bieti
GGGATTACAGGCACCCACCCAACCACGACTGACTAATTTTTGTATTTTTAGTAGAGACAGGGTTTCACCATGTTGGCCAGGCTGGTCTTGAACTACTGACCTCTGGTGATCCGTCCACCTCGGCCTCCCAAAGTGCTGGGATTACAGGCGTGCACTACCGCGCCTGGCCCATTTTTCTGCATTTTATAGTGGAGGCTTAGAGAAGTTAAACAGCTTAACCAAGACATGCAACTGGAAAGTAAGAGAGGCTAGATTGAAGCCGAGGCACTCTTGACCCTCTTATTGTACAGAGAAATCCTGATTAATGTTGTGTCACGTGCCCCATGCAACAGATACTCCTTGTTGCTGCGATGGTTAATTTTATCCGTCAACTTGGTTGGACCACAGGGTGCTCAGACATTTGCTCAAAGGTTATTCTGGGGGTGACTGTGAGGGAGTTTGTAGATAAGATTAATGTTTGAAGATTGCCGTCTCTGATGTGGGCAAGCCTCATTCAGTCAATTGAAGATCTGAATGGAACAAAAAGGCAGAGCAAGAGGAAACTCCTCCTGCCTGACTTCTTGAGCTAGGACATCTTTTCCCACCTTCTGACTCAAATTGAAACCTCAGCTCTTCCTGGGCCTCGGGCCTTCGGACTCAGACTAAAAGTGCACCATCAGCTCTCCTGGGCCTCCAGCTTGCTGATTGCAAATCTTGGGACTTCTCAGCTTTCATAATTGTATAAGCCAAGTTCTTATAATAAATCTCCTTATATATGTATGTATACATGTATGTACATCTTGTTGGTTCTGTTTCTCTGGAGAATACTGACTAATACAGTCCTTACCTCAATATTCATTTACCTCCCCCTCTTTTTAATGAAACTGAATTTGCCCAGGTCTCCACCTCTACATATTGGCCACTGCCTTGGAAGACTTCGTTCCTCTTCCCATCTAGGTAGGTCCTGACTGGACTAGGTCAATCACGGTGCTCCTGCAATTCACAATTGCAAAAATGTGGAACCAGCCCAAATGTCCATCAATCAATGAGTGGATAAAGAAAATAAGATATATATACCATAGAATACTACTCAGCCATAAAAAGGAATGAAATAATGGCATTGCAGCAACCTGGATGGAGTTGGAGACCATTATTCTAAGAGAAGTAACTCAGGAATAGGAAAGTAAACATTTTTTTTTTTTTTTTTTTTTTTTTTTTTGAGATGGAATCTCGCTTTGTCACCCAGGCTGGAGTGCAGTGGTGCGATCTCGGCTCACCGCAACCTCCACCTCCTGGGTTCAAGTGATTCTCCTATCTGAGCCTCCCAAGTACCTATTTTTGTGTGTGTTTGTGTATTTTTAGTAGAGACGGGGTTTCACCATGTTGGCCAGGCTGGTCTCGAACTCCTGACCTCAGGTGATCCACCCACCCTGGCCTCCCAAAATACTGGGATTACAGACGTGAGCCACCATGCCCAGCCTTTTTTTCTTTTCTTTTCTTTTCTTTCTTTTTTTTTTTTTGAGATGGAGTCTCACTCTGTCACCAGGCTGGAGTGCAGTGGTGCAATCTCGGCTCATTGCAACTTCTGCCTCCCGGGTTCAAGCAATTCTCCTGCCTCAGCCTCCCAAGTATCTGGGAATGCAGGTGTGCGCCATCACACTCAGCTAATTTTTGTATTTTTAGTAGGGACGGGATTTCACCATTTTGGCCAGGATGGTCTCGATCTCTTGACCTCGTGATCCGCCTGCCTCATCCTCCCAAAGTGCTGGGATTACAGGTGTAAGCCACTGCACCCGGTCGGGAAACTATACATTCTATGTTCTCACTTGTAAGTGGGAGCTAAGCTATAAGGACACAAAGGTATAAAAATGATACAATGGGCTGGGCGTGGTGGCTCATGTCTGTAATCCCAGCACTTTGAGAAGCCGAGGTGGGTGGATCACCTGCGGTTAGAAGTTGGAGACCAGCCTGACCAACATGGAGAAACCCCGTCTCTACTAAAAATACAACATTAACTGGGTGTTGTGGTGCACGCCTGTAATCCCAGCTACTCGGGAGGCTGAGGCAGGAGAATCGCTTGAACCCATGAGGCAGAGGTTGCAGTTAGCCGAGATCCTGCCATTACACTCCAGCTGGGGCCACAAGAGCAAAATTCCATCTCACAAAAAAAAATAAATAAGTAAATAAATAAAAGATACAATGGACGTTGGGGACTCTGGGGGAAGCACGGAGTGGGGAGGGATAAAAGACTATGCAGTGCATACAGTGTACACTGCTCAGGTGGTGAGTGCACTGAAATCTCAGAAATCACCACTGAAGAACTTATTCATGTAACCAAACACTACCTGTTCCCCCAAAAACTATTGAAATAAAAACAAATAAGTACGTAAATAAAAATCATGATGCTCCTGTTTCCTTTTTCAGTAGTTGGTTTAATGTGAGTAAGTGACACAGTTCTGGCCAACGAGACACAGGCGAAGTCAGGTGCCTTCTGGGAATGATCTCTCCACTCTTGAGAGCTCCACATCTGGGCATTAGCACTTTATGTGCCGTTGCCTGATAGCCTGAGGGCACAGCCGATACAAGGAGGTGGGCGGCGCCAGGAGGATTACAGAGAGCTGGAGCCAGAACACCCCCACCATTCGCAATTTCCTGTTATTTTGGAAAATACATTTTCCTCATTGTGAAGTCATTGAGTTAGGGTTTTCTCTTACTTGCAGTTGAAATCATCTTACTGATAAAATTATTCTGTGTAATGTATTTGTCTATGTTCATGCATGTGAACAAGAAAAACAGGTCAGGCGTGGTGGCTCCGTCCTGTAACTCCAGCACTTTGGGAGACTGAGGTGGACGGCTCACGAGGTCGAGATCAAGACCAGCCTGGCCAACATGGTGAAACCCCGACTCTACTAAAAATACAAAAAAATAGTTGGGCATGGTGATGCGCACCTGTAGTCCCAGCTACTCAGGAGGTTGAAGCAGGAGAATTGCTTGAACTTCGTAGGCGGAGGTTGCGGTGAGCCGAGATTGCACCACTGCACTCCAGCCTGGGGCGACAGAGAGAGACTTCATCTCAAAAAAAAAGAAAAAAATATATTGACCTAGTTTTTCACTTAAAAATGGACATTTGGCCGGGTGTGGTGTCTCACGCCTGTAATCCGAGAACTTTGGGAGGGTGAGGAGGGTGGATCACGAGGTCAGGAGATCGAGACCATCCTGGCTAACATGGTGAAATCCCGTCTCTATTAAAAATACAAAAAACAAATTAGCCAGTCGTGGCGGCAGGCGCCTGTAGTCCTAGCTACTGGGGAGGCTGAGGCAGGAGAATGGTGTGAACCCGGGAGGCGGAGCTTGCAGTGAGCCAAGATCCGGTCCCTGCACTCCAGCCCGGGCGACAGAGCGAGACTCTGTCTCAAAAAAATAAATAAATAAATAAATAAATAAATAAATAAAATTTTTTAAAAAGGCAGAGCTTGGTGGCTCACACCTGTAATTCTAGCACTTTGGGAGGTCGAGGCGGGTGAATCACGAGGCCAGGAGATTGTGAGAACATCCTGGCTAACACGGTGAAATCCTGTCTCTACTAAAAATACAAAAAAATTAGCCAGGCGTGGTGGCGGGCGCCTGTAGACCCAGCTACTCGGGAGGCTGAGGCGGTAGGAGAATCGCTTGAACCCGAGAGACAGAGCTTGCGGTAAGCCGAGATTGTACCACTGCACTGCAGCCTGGGCAACAGAGTGAAACTCCATCTCAAAAAAAAAAAAAAAAAAAGGAACATTTATGTTGGCCGGGTGCGGTGGCTCATGCCTGTAATCCCAACACTTTGGGAGGCTGAGACAGGTGGATCACCTAAGGTCAGGAGTTTGAGACCAGCCTGGCCAACATGGTGAAATCTCGTCTCTACTAAAAATACAAAAATTAGCTGGGCGTGGTGGCAGGCACCTGTATCCCAGCTACTCGAGAGGCTGAGGCAGGAGACTCACTTGAACCTGGGATCGGAGGTTTCGGTGAGCTGAGATCACCCCACTGCATCCCAGCCTGGGTGACAGAGTGAGGCTTTGTCTCAAAAAAAAAAAAGAATTTATATCAATAAATATAGATCTAAAGCATTCATTTTCACATCTGAAAAAGGATTTTGTAAGTATGGATGCTTCACAATTCTATTTCTATAATTGAGCATTTTAATTGATTCCACTTTTGCTATCATGAACGCTTTTGTAATTGAAGAGAACCCTTAATTACTTCCATAGGATATAATTTCAAAAGTTGAAACTG
>NW_016814016.1:0-435 GCF_001698545.2 Rhinopithecus bieti
GGAAATATTCTGAGATAAAAACTAGAAAGCCGTTTTCTGAGAAACTGCTTTGTGATTTGTGAATTCATCTCACAACGTTACACTGCTCATTTCATCGAGCAGTTTGCTAACACTGTTTTCATGGTTTCTGCAATGGTATATTTTGGAGCTTATTGAAGGTTATGGTGACAAAGGAAATATCCTCAGACAAAAACTAGAAAGAAGCTTTCTGAGAAACTGTTTCTGATTTGTGAATTCATCTCACAGAGTTACACAATTCTTTTATGGAGTAGTCTGGTAGCACTGTTTTTGAGGAATCTGAGAAGGGATATTTTGGATCGTATTGAAGCCTCTGGTGACAATGGAAATATCCTCAGATAAAAACTAAAAAGATGCTTTCTGAGAAATTTCTTTGTGATGTGTGAATTCATCTCACAGAGTTACAGCTCTCTTTTC
>NW_016814017.1:0-438 GCF_001698545.2 Rhinopithecus bieti
TCAATCCACTGATTTTTTTTCCTTAGTTTAATACAAATGTGCCTCACTTTAAGCAAAATATACTAAATGATTTCTGAAACAGGAGTTTCCTTACTTTTTCAGTTAAAAATATTTGCTTACAGAATTTCTTTAAATAACAAGGCTTCTTTGGCCTGTTTGGAGTATTCAGATCACAGAAATTCATTTCACACATGACTTCTTCGAAATACCTACATTGCATAAAATGAGGCACACAGATACATGTGCCCATTCCATCGAGATTGCCTCATTATTTTGTGGTTATTTTTTATTTTTCATTTTGTCATTATTAACATTTTAGTATGCCAGGTTCATTCACTCCCTATTTTAGTTGAGATCACTTAGTGTTTCTAAGGAGTGTTTCGTAATCTCTTGTCCCAAACTAGGCTGGTTTGGGTATCCAGTGAGAGTGACTAAAAC
>NW_016814018.1:0-294 GCF_001698545.2 Rhinopithecus bieti
TTGTGTGTGTGTGTGTGTGTGTGCACGTGTGCGCTTGTGTGTGTGTGTGTGCACGTGTGCGCTTGTGTGTGTGTGTGCACGTGTGCGCTTGTGTGTGTGTGTGTGTGTGCACGTGTGCGCTTGTGTGTGTGTGTGCACGTGTGCGCTTGTGTGTGTGTGTGTGTACGTGTGCGCTTGTGTGTGTGTGTGCACGTGTGCGCTTTGTGTGTGTGCACGTGTGCGCTTGTGTGTGTGCGTGTGTGTGCACGTGTGCGCTTGTGTGCGTGTGTGTGCACGTGTGCGCTTGTGTGTGTG
>NW_016814019.1:0-439 GCF_001698545.2 Rhinopithecus bieti
TGGGTTTGTCATAAATAGCTCTTATCATGTTGAGATACGTTCTAATGATACCTAGTTTATTGAGAGTTTTAGCATGAAAGGCTGTTGAATTTTGTCGGAGGCCTTTTCTGCATATATTGAGATAATCATGTGGTTTTTGTCATTGGTTCTGTTTATGTGATTTATTACATTTATAGATTTGTGTATGTTGAACCAGCCTTGCATCCCAGGGATGAAGCCCACTTGATCGTGGTGGATAAGCTTTTTGATGTGCTGCTGGATTTGATTTGTCAGTATTTTACTGAGGACTTTTTCATTGATGTTCATTAGGGATATTGGCCTAAAATTCTCTTTTTTATTATGTCTTTGCCAGGCTTTGGTTTCAGGATGATGCTGGCCTCATGAAGTGGGTTAGGGAGGATTCCTTCTTTTTCTGTTGACCGGAATAGTTTCAGAAGGA
>NW_016814020.1:0-292 GCF_001698545.2 Rhinopithecus bieti
CGTGTGCGTGTGCGTGTGTGTGCGTGTGCGTGTGTGCGTGCACGTGTGCGTGTGTGTGCGTGTGTGTGCGTGCGTGTGCGTGTGTGCGTGTGTGTGTGTGTGCGTGTGTGCGTGTGCGTGTGTGTGCGTGTGTGCGTGTGCGTGTGCGTGTGTGTGTGTGCGTGTGTGTGTGTGTGCGTGTGTGCGTGTGCGTGTGTGTGTGTGTGTGCGTGTGTGCGTGTGCGTGTGCGTGTGTGTGTGCGCGTGTGTGCGTGTGCGTGCGTGTGTGTGTGTGTGTGCGCGTGTGTGTGTG
>NW_016814021.1:0-1022 GCF_001698545.2 Rhinopithecus bieti
AATTAAAATTAAATAAAAATAAATTTTAAAAAAAACCCACCCTGAAAGCCGGCAAGTCAAAAGGTAGATGATTAAAGATCAAAGTATTTGATAAATAGCTGATAAGTAAGAAGCAGTGTTACATGAAAGGGCTAAAGTTTAACTGCCTGTTACTATGTATGAGAAGAAAAAAGTGGGGAGGTGAGCTGCATTTAACAAAAAATAAACATGGCAGTTGACAAGCTTGTGCTAGATGCTCACAGAATGCAGAAAACATTCAACACACACATAAGGATCCCAGGACCTTACACTGTCATATAACAGACTGAGACTTCCTGTAGCAAACCAAACTAAGTTCAAATGGCAATGTATATTTTCTGCAACAAAACAATTAAAAGACTGGAATAAGCAATGCAATAGAACTAATTTTAAGATTCAAATATATAACCTAGGCTGGGCATGGTGGCTCACGCCTGTAATCCCAGAACTTTGGAATGCCGAGGTGGGCAAATCATTTGAGCCCAGGAGTTAGAGACCACCGGGGCAACATAGCGAAACCCTATCTCTACAAAAAGTATACAAATTGGCTCATGCCTGTAATCCCAGAACTTTGGGAGGCCGAGGTGGGTAGATCATGAGGTCAGGAGGTTGAGACCAGCCTGACCAACATGGTGGAACCCAGTCTCTACTAAAAATACAAAAATTAGCCAGGTGTGGTGATGCACACCTGTAATCCCAGCTACTCAGGAGGCTAAGGCAGGAGAATCGCTTGAACCCAGGAGGCAGAGGTTGCAGTGAGCCAAGATGGTGCCATTGCACTCCAGCCTGGGTGACAGAGCGAGACTCATCTCAAAAGAAAAAAAAAAAAATTAGCTATGTGTGGTGGTGCATACCTGTAGTCCCAGCTACTCGGGAGGCTGAGGCAGGAGGATCTGCTTGAGCCTGGGAGGTGGACGTTGCAGTGAGCCAAGATGGTGCCACTGCACTCCAGCCTGGGCAACAAAGTGAGATGCTATCTCAAAAAAAAAAAAAAAGACAGGAAG
>NW_016814021.1:1624-22860 GCF_001698545.2 Rhinopithecus bieti
GACAGGGAGGGAGGGAGGGAGGGAGGGAAGGACAACCTACAGAAAGGGAGAAAGAAAATGTTGGCAAACTATCCATCACAAGGGATTAATAACCAGAATATATAGGGAACTCAAACAACTCAATAGCAAAAACAAATACCTGATTTTAAAATGGGCAAAAGACCTGAATAGACATTTCTCAAAAGACACAGAAACAGCCAACAGAGGAAAAAAATAAAAACCACAATGAGATGCCATCTCACCCCAGTTAGAATGGCTATTATCAAAAGACCAAAAAAAAAAACAAATGTTGGTGAGAAAGCAGAGAAAAAAATAAAACTACCAAATGACCCAGCAATCCCACTTCTGGGGGTACATATCCAAAAGAAAGGAAATCAGTATATTGAAGAGACATCTGCACTCCCATGTTTACTGCAATACTATTCACAATAGCCAGATATGGAATCAAAAGTGTCCACCCATGAACAGAACTTCTCAAAAGGAGATGTACAAGTGGCTAACAAGCATATAAAAAAAATGCTCAATATCACTAATCATTAGAGAAATGCAAATCAAAACCACAATGAGATGGTCAGGTGCAGTGGCTCATGCCTATAATCAGCCTCACTTTGGGAGGCTGAGGTGGGTGGATAACCTGAGGTCAGGAGTTCAAGACCAGCCTGGTCAACATGGTGAAACCCTGTCTCTACCAAAAATACAAAAAATTATCCGGGCTTGGGGGCTAGTCCCAGCTACTCGAGAGGCTGAGGCATGAGAATCTCTTGAACCCGAGAGACAGTGAGTCCGGGAGGAGAGGATGCAGTGAGCCGAAATTGGGCCACTGCACTCCAGCCTTGGAGACAGAATGAGACTCCATCTCAAAAAAAAAAAAAAAAAGAGAGAACCCACAATGAGATACTATCTCACACCAGTCAGAATGGCCATTATTAAAAAGTCAAAAAAGAGCAGATCCTGGTGAGGTTGCAGAGAAAAGAAAATGCTTATACACCGCTGGGGGGAATGTAAATTAGTTCAGCTACTGAGGAAAGCAGTTTGGAGATTTCTCAAAGAACTTAAAACAGAACTACCATTCGACCCAGCAATCCCATTACTGGGTATATACCCAAAGGAAAATAAATCGTTCTACCATAGACACATGCTCACGTATGTTCATCACAGCACTATTTACAATGGTAAAGACGTGGAATCAACCTTGATGTCCATCAATGGTGGGCTGCATAAAGAAAATTTGGTACATATATACCATGGAATATAACGCAGCCATAAAAAAGGATGAGATCACGTCCTCTGTAACACAGATGGAGAGCTGGAGGCCATTACCCTAAAGGAACAGAAAACCAAATGCTGCATGTTCTCACTTATAAGTGGGAGCTAAACAGTGAGTACACATGGACACAAAGAGGTGAACAACAAACAACAGGGCCTACTTGAGGGTGGAAGGTAGGAGGAGGGTGAGAATCAAAAAACTACCTATTGGGTACTATGCTTATTACCGGGGTGATAAGATAATCTGTGCCCCAAACCCCCTCAACACACAATCTATCCATATTACAAACCTGCACATGTACCCCATGTACCTAAAATAAAAGTTGGAAAGAAAACAAAAAAACCAAGTGTCCATCAACAGGTGAACAAAGAAAATGTGACATATATACACAGTGGAAAATTATTTAACCATAAAAATGAAATCCTGTCAATGCAGCAACATGGATGGAACTGGAGGTCATTATGTTAAGTGAAATGCTTTTAAAGTATTTGGTTTGTCATCATCACCAGTTCTTTAATAACTTCCTGAACACAAAAATATAATTTGCAAAAGCAATAGCTAAAATAAACAAGGAATTCTCTTTTCTTTATGGTGAGACAAAAATGGTTGTATTCCAGAAGATGGCTAACAAAGAATGCTCTTTTAACTACCTACTTCTTTTTTTTCCTTTTTCTTTTTTTGAGACAGAGTCTCGCTCTGTTGCCCAGCCTGGAGTGCAGTGGCACAACCTCAGCTCACTGCAACCTCCACCTCCTGGGTTCAAGCAATTCTCCTGCTTCAGCCTCCCGAGTAGGTGGGATTACAGGCGCGTTCCACCATGTCCGGCTAATTTTTGTGTTTTTAGTAGAGATAGGGTTTTGCCATGTCGGGGCTGGTCTCGAACTCCCGACCTCAGGTGATCCACCCACCTCGGCCTCCCAAAGTGCTGGGATTACAGGTGTGAGCCACTGCGCCTGGCCTTTTTTTTTTTTTTTTTTTTTTTTTAAATAAAAGACAGGGTCTCCTCACTATGTTGCCGCTGGACTCAAATCTCCTGGGCTCAAGCAATCCTCCTGCCTCAGCCTTCCAAGTAGCTGGGACTACAGGAACTTGCCACCACAACCAGCTTCTAACCTCCCTTCTTGATTACCTACAATATGGTTCTCCTTAAAGGCTATTTCTTCCCATGTCCCACAAAATCCGAATCCAGTCTCAGCATTCTCTGCATTACTCCTCTGCCTGGGGAATAATCCTACTCTTGCAGCCTCATGGCTCACTGTCTTCCTTCCTTCAGATCGTCACTCAAAAGGTACCTTCTCAGACCCTCCTGGCCAACCTATCTAAAATGTCGACCTCTCTTCTAAGCATGTAAGAGTATAAAACATAAGATATACTTTAGTTATTTAGCATGATCTATTAAACATTTCCCCAAGTAGAAAGTAAGCTCCATAAGGGGCATATTTTATGCTTTGTTTACTGCGATATACCCAGTTCCTACCTCTGACCACAAACTAATACATGAACTTCTATCTCCTTATTTTTAATCAACTACTTATTTGACCTCACCAGAATTTTAGTCCTTTAACCTTCATTTATTCATTTACAAATATTTACTTAGTATCTACTATATTCCAGACACTACTGAAGGTTCTTGGGATATATTAACGAGCAAAAAAAACAAAATCCCTCCTTCACAGCACTTACATGCTAGTGAGGAGAAACAATAAACATAATTTAAAAAGTAAAACACATACATTAGAAATGATAAATGCTATGCAGAGAGAGAGAGAGAGAGAAAGAAAGAGAGAGAGAGAGAGAGAGAGAGAGAGAGAGAGAGAGAGAGAGAGAGAGAACAGCACAATAAGAGAAATCCAGAGAGCAATGTAGAAGGAGGGGTTATACAACTTTAAATAGGGAAATTAAAATAAGTCTCATATAGAAGGTGACATGTGAGCAGAAATCTGAAGGAGGGAAATGGCCAGAGTCAAGGCCCTAAAGCAGGAGCTGTGTCTGAAATGTTCAAAGAATACCAAGGAAGTGAGTGTGGGTAAAATGTAATATGTAAGTAGGAGAGCAGAAAGAAATGAGTTCAGACAGATAATGAGGGGTCATATCATACATAGTTTTATAGGTCACTGTAAGGATTCTTTTACTCTGAATAGAACAGGAAGCCCCTGGAAGAGTCTGAACAGAGGAGTGATATAATTTGACTTATGTGGGTTTTCTGTTTGCTTGTTTTGTTTTTGAGACTGAGTCTCACTCTTGTTGCCCAGACTGGAGTATAGTGTTGCAATCTCAGCTCACTGAAACCCCCACTTCTTGGGTTCAAGCAATTCTCCTGTTTCAGCCATCAGAGTAGCTGGTGCAACCACAACACCCAGCTAATTTTTCAATTTTTAGTAGAGACAGGGTTTCAGCCCATTGGCCAGGCTGGTCTTGAACTCCTGACCTCAAGTGATCCACCTGTCTCGGCCTCCCAGTGTGCTGGGATTACAGGCGTGAGGCACCATGCCCGGCCGTGATTTACATTTTAAAAGGAATACTCTGGTTTCTGTGCTGATGATAGCCTGTAAAGTTATAAATGCAGAGACCAGTGAGAAGCTACTATAGTAATCCAACTGAGATTTAAAAAGACAGCTTGTATCAGAGTGATAACAATAGAGATGGCAAGAAGTGGGTGGATTTTGGATATACATTTGTCCCTCAATATTCACACAGGACTGGTTCCAGGATCCACTGAGGATACCAAAATCCAAAGACACTCAAGTCCCTGATATAAAACGGCACAGTATTTGCATATAGCCTATATACATCCCCCCATATATTTTAAATAATCTCTAGATTATAAATAATTTAAGTAATCTTTTGATTACTTATGATGCCTAATAGAATGTAAATGGTATGTAAATAGCTATTTTACTATATTGTTTTTTCACTTGTACTATTTTTTACTGTATTTTGGGGTTTTTTTTTTTTTAATATTTTCAATCTGCAGTTGGTTGAACCCATGGATGCAGAACCCAAGGATATGGAATGTTCACTGTATTCTGAAGGTACAGTCAATAGGATTTCCTTATGGACCGGATGTAGGATGTGAAAGAAATAATTACCAAGGTTTGAGGCCTGAGCAACTAGAAGGATAGTTTCCCCTCCCTGAGATAGGGAGGTTAACAGGTGGAGCAGTTTGAGATGTTCATCAGCCATCCAAGTGGAGATGTTGAGTAGGTAGCTGGATATACAAATCTGAGTTGGGAGTAAGAAGTCTGGGGTGGAAATACAAATTTGAAAATCATCTGCATATAAACTGTATTTAAAGCCAGGAAATTAGATGAGCTCACCAGGGTATTAATACAGGTTAGGGTTTCCCAGCCTTGGCACTAATGACGTTTGCAGCCAGAATGGGCGTGCACGTGTGTGTGTGTGTGTATGTGTGTGTGTGTATGTGCATTCTGTGCACTGTAGGATGTGAAGCAGCACTCATATCCAGGTTATAAAGCATCATTTCACTACTTTCTTCTCAGCACCCAAAACCAACTTATTCCCTTGTCCTTGCCCTGTTATCTCCAAACCTTAGTTCAATATCACCATCCCCTTCACCTATTTATACTTAGTTGCGGATATGGTTTGGCTGTGTCCCCAACCAAATCTCAACTTGAATTGTATCTCCCAGAATTCCCACGTGTTGTGGGAGGGACTCAGTGGGAGGTAATTGAATCATGGGGGCTGGTCTTTCCCATGCTATTCTCGTGATAGTGAGTAAGTCCCACAAGATCTGACGGGTTTATCAGGGGTTTCTGCTTTTGCTTCTTCCTCATTTTCTCTTGCCGCCACCACGTAAGAAGTGCCTTTTGCCTCCCACCATGATTCTGAGGCCTCCCCAACCATGTGGAACTATAAGTCCAATTAAACTTCTTTTTCTCCCCAGTCTTAGGCATGTCTTTATCAGCAGCGTGAAAACAGACTAATAAAGCTGCTGAGCACTGCTGCAGCAAAGTCCCTCCCACAATGCTTATTACATGTAGTGACACACATTTTTACCGTTCATCCTCAGCTAAGCCCTCCAAAATACTGTCATGTGTCCCTAGACCATTCCCTCTCTCATCCCATATGGCAGTTGTTCCAAATCTTAACCATTCTCCTTAAGACAAATGATGTAGCCTCACTATATGTTTGTTATTTTCTTAACTGACTTTCTCCCCAACCAGTATGTATGAATTTTCTTCCAGCCTTTGCCAGTTTCCTATTTTGCAGAAATAGGAATTTGAGGTTTTGTTTTTTGTTGTTGTTTTGTTTTGTTTTAAATCAGGGTCTCACTCTGTCACCTAGGCTAAAGGTTAGCATGCAGTAGCGAAAGCATGGTTCATGGCAGCCTCAACCTCCAAGACTCAAGTGATCCTCCCATCATTGAGGTCTATTTATAGAAATAGTAATTTGAAGCCATCAGGAATGATCTCCATATATTCTGCCCCAAAATTATAAATTAGCTCTGAGGACACTTTTCACCTGGACTTTAGCTCTTGCTAATGTAACTGACGATTTTCTATCTACCAAAGAGTGAAAAATCAGCTTTCTTCTTAACTGACCTTCTTTAAGTACATGATATGGGCCAGCCACTATGTAATTCTGAGCTGTACTTGAGACTATTAACCACTCCCTAATCCTTGCAACTCTGCCCCACTGGATTCAATGACACCAGCTTATTCTAGTTTTCCTTCTCCATTTCTAGAGCTGCACCTATCCCTTTACCCACCCTCTAAGGTAGGTAGGTATTTCTCAAGGCTCTCACCTTGACATTCCTCTCTCTTCCTTCTATATATTCTCTGGACTAGCTCATTTAAGCTCAAAGCTTCTATCACTACTATTTATGCTAAAAATTTCCAAATCCATGTGCCCAAGCCAAACTTTGTTCCTAAGTTATAAACCACTTACTTTCAACAGCCTGATAGTCATTACTACTCAAATTTCCCAGAGACACCTCAACATGTCCAAAACTAAGCCCATCTGTTCCTTCCATAAGTATTTATCTTCCTGTATTCTTTTATCCTTTCTTCATTCTTTTAACAAACAAGTATGTGTCCAGAAACTAATGTAGGCACTGACAGTACAAAGACATGCTAACTGCTCAAAAGGAACTCACAGTCCAAGAAGACAGACAGTAAAAATAATAATGTAATCTAACACATACAAAGATTGGGATATGTACAAGGTGCTACAGAAGTATAGGAATGGGCTGGGCACAGTGGCTCACACCTGTAATCCCAGCACTCTGGGAGGCCAAGGTGGGTGGATCACTTGAGGTCGGGGGTTCAAGACCAGCCTGGTCAACATGGCGAAACCCCATCTCTACTAAAACTACAAAAAAAATTAGCCGGGCATGGTAGCAGGTGCCTGTAGTCCCAGCTACTTGGGAGGCTGAGGCAGGAGAATCACTTAAGCCCAGGGGGCGGAGGTTGCAGGCTGCAGTGAGCTGAAATTGCACCACTGCACTCCAGCCTGGGCGACAGAGGGAGACTGTCTCACAAAAAAAAAAAAAAGTAGAAGAATGGAGAAGGGAAATTAGGGATATTATCTTAGAGGATTTAACGTCTGACTTGAATCTTTAAAAAGTAGGAGTTAACCAGGGAAAACCAACATGAGTCAAAACAGAGCTCTAAAAATAAACAAGGTATCTACAAGCTATTACAAGCAATTTAAGAACATAACATCCAAAGCAGGGAGTGGCATCCCTGAACCTGATCACACAGGACCTAACAGGCCATACTGAAAAACTTATACTTCATCCTGAGTATAACCAGGAACTTCAAAAGAGTTTTAAACAGGGGAATAACATGGTAAGGTTTTTGTATAAGATACACATTTCTAGCGGTTGTGTGAAAGGGTGAAGATTAGAGGCAGTTAAAAGGCTAGCGTAACAGTTCAGGCAAGAAGAAAGCCTTATAAAAGTTGTCAGAATCAAAATGGAGTCACTTATGCCAAACCCTAACAAAAAGGACCATAGAGGAGGGGCTCTCATGTACACATGCCTATGATAAAAACTATTACAAGGACTCTCTGAAAACCACAACCTTACACAAAGAATACTCCTGCAAGGACATCTATCCAGTAACTGTTCAACCCCAGATACCACTCTTGTTATTGATCCTTGTAGCCAAGGATAAGTGCTTCAAAACAACTTATGTAACCTTCCTTGTTTTGCCTTTAAAAGCTTCCCTTTGCCTTACCATCACCAGATATGCCAATGATTCAAAACAGCACAAATAGCCTGCACTGAAACCCCTTGCCATTCGTTCCCAAACAGACTCTTTTTTTTGGAGAGCCTCTTTCTCTGTTGTTATTTTAGGCTGACAGTCTGCCCAAGGGGCAGTGGTGGTAAGGTTAGAAAGAAACAGAACAAATAAATAATTACGAAGCTAAGTGAGTAGACCTCCAGAGGCCAAAATCAAGGAAAAGTGAGGATTTAAGATGATTCTAAGAAGAAAAGAAATCCAACAGAAAAACAGGCAAAGGGCCAGGCACAGTGGTTCACACCTGTAATCCCAGCACTTTGGGAGGCCAAGGGAGCGGATGACCTGAGGTCAGGAGTTCGAGACCAGCCTGGCCAACATGGTGAAATCCTGTCTCTACTAAAAACACAAACACTAACCAGGTGTGGTGATGCCTGCCTGTAATCGCAGCTACTCGGGAGGCTGAGGCACGGGAATCACTTGAACCGGGAGGCAGAGGTTGCAGTGAGCTGAGGTTCACGCCACTGCACTCCAGCCTGGAAGACAGAGTGAGACTCTGTCTCAAAAACAAAACAGAAAAACAGGCAAAGGTTATAATCAGACAATTCACAGAAAAACAAAAGGCCATTAAACAAATCTTAAAAGCACAATTTTACTAGTAATCAGTGCAATGCAAATTAAAACAGTGGGATACCATCCTCATCTTCACCACCCCCTCCAAAAAAAGATTCACGAAAATTTAAAATGGATAATATTCAATGTTAGTGAAGGTGCAGAGATACAAACATGTTTATAGGCTAATGGTGGAGCATAGCTTAGAACAGGGATCCCCACCCCCCGGACTGGTATTGGTCCGTGGCCTGTTAGGAACTGGGTGGCACAGCAGGAGGTGAGCAGCAGGCAAGCAAGCGAATCTCCATCTGTATTTACAGCCGCTCCCCATCACTCGCATTACCACCTCAGCTCTGTCTCCTATCAAGAGCAGCATTAGATTCTCATAGGAGTGCAAACCCTACTGTGAACTGCATGTGCGAGGAATCTACATTGTGCACTCCTTAGGAGAATCTAATGATAAATGCAATGTGTTCGAACCATCCCGAAACCACCCACCCCTCCATCCATGAAAAACTGTCTTCCACGAAACTGACCCCTGATGACAAAAAGGTTGGGGACCCCTGCCTTAGAATACCCTTTGGGAATGCAATTTAACAGTATATATCAACATTTAAAATATACATTCCTTTGTTTTTTCTTTATAATTTTTCAAATTTTTTTTTAGGCAGGGTCTCCCTGTGTTGTCCAGGCTGGTTTTTAACTCCTGGGCTCAAACGATCCTCCTGCCTTGTCCTCCCAAAGCCCAACCAAAACATACATCCCTTTGAACAAGTAATTCTAGTTCCAAGAATGCAACCGTTCACATTTATACACAAAGCTCTTTATAAGAATGCTCACTGTAGAGCTGATCTAAACAAGAATGTGGAGATGACCTAATCATCCATCCTTACAGTTAAGTCAATTCTAGGGTTAAATGAATTCTGATGATCCATACTACAGAAAAGTACAATACAAGCTAAAATATATATGAAATGAAATAGAACGATTTCCAAAACACACATATGTTAGGAGAAAAAGTAAACCACAGAATAATATGTACAACATATTCCAACTGATGTTTAAGAAAATAAAAGCCCATATTTGCTTGTAAATGTAAAGAAAGAGGTCTGGGAGAACAAATAAAACTTCAATTTGGGGGGAAGAGGGGAATGAAGGAATGGTTGGGACAAAGGGAGATCCATTTTTCACTCTAGCTAAGAGTATAGCTTGATTTCCATCCCCTGCCCCCCACCACATGAATTATTTTATAATTAAAAAAATTAAAACATAATGTGTATGACAAGTGTGGCACGCTACCAGCTGATCAAGCAATCTGACTAGTAAAACAGATTCAATGGCTTTTCTAAAGTCACAACCCAAGCTAATAGGTGTTCAATAAATAAAGACTTCTGCTAAATATTTTTTAATCAGCTATTCTCACACATGGCTTACCACGGGCCAAAGGGCCTGTGCTGCCTGTGTCCCTTGCAGGTAGGGCAAGTCCGCTTTCTGCATTCATCTTCCTCAAAGATGTACCCACAGAATTTTTCTTTGCAATGAAGGAGGCATAGTAATTGATGTTTCACATCCTTATGCCTTCAATCTTCTTCAAAAGCTTTTTAAAACTACAATCAATTCTTACCATTCCAAGTATAGTTGTAATAAAAGTTAAGTGATTGAAAACAATCATAAGAGGTGAGAAAGAAATATTTTTACTCATAATTTAAAACGTGGCTTTTATTGTTTCTTAACGTACTCTTCAACATTTTCTCAAGAATATAAACTATTCTGGAAATTTTTCCTCTTTTTTTATATAGCAAGTATTTCCTCATGACAAATTCTTTCCAATGACTGCTTTTAACATTGTTTACTTCTGAAACCAAATCTCTCCAACTAATTTTCAAGTTATTTTTTTGGCCCATCATCTTTTTCTCCAATATCAAAGGGACTAACACAGTAAAGTGAGGGGAAGCTTCACTTCTGAATGCAAATAAAAAATAGCAATGAATATTTGCTTCCAGTAGAGCACTCTTTTTATATCTACAGTCAAGAAAGAGGCTACTAATGAAATTGGACTAGTGGGTTATTATAATTGAGACTTTTTTATGACTTGATGTTATGGACTGAACTGTGTCACTCCCAAAATTCATATGTTGAAGCACTAACCCCCAGTACCTCAGAATGTGATGGTATTTGGACATAGGGTCTTCAAAGAGGTAATTAAGTTAAAATAAGGTTATCAGGGTAGGCCCTAATCCAACATGACTGACATCCTTATAAGAGGAACAAATTGGACACAGATAAACCGATCACATGAAAACACAGGGAAAAGGCAGCCATCTACAAGCCAAAGAGAGAGGCCTCAAAAGAAACCAAACCTGGCTGGGGGCAGTGGCTCATGCCTGCAATTCCAGCACTTTGAGAGGCCGAGGCTGGCAGATCACCTGAGCCCAGGAGTTCAAGACCAGCCAGGACAACACGGTGAGACCCTGTCTCTACTAAAAACACAAAAATTAGCCTGGTGTGGTAGCATGCGCCTGTAATCCCAGTTACTCAGGAGGCCGAGGCATGAGAATTGCTGGAACCCGGGAAGCCGAGATCATACCACTGCACTCCAGCCTGAGTGACAGAGCAAAACTCAGTCTCAAAAAAAAAGAAAAAGGAGTTCAAGACCAGCCTGGCCAATATGGTGAAACCCTACCTCTACTAAAAATACAAAAAGATTATCTGGACATGGTGGTGCACGCCTGTAGTCCCAGCTACTCAGGAGGCTAAGGCAGAATTGCTTGAACCTGGGAGGCGGAGGTTGCAGTGAGCCAAGATTGCNCAATTCTGTTATTTAATCTATTATTACAAATTTAATTCTATCATCTCAAAATTCGTATGTTGAAGCACCAACCCCAACATAAATGTATTTGGAAATAGGGCCTTTAAGGAAGTAATAAAGGTTAAGTGAGGTCATAAGGGTCGGCCTCTAATCCAATAGGACTGGTGTCCCTATAAGAAGAGGAAGACACACTAGGGATGTGCATGGATAGAGAAAAGACCATGTGAAGACACAGCAAGAAAAGCATCCATCTGCAAGCCAAGAAGAGAGATCTCACCAGAAACCAATGGGATACCATCCTCATCTTCACCACTCCCCACAAAAAAGATTCCCAACATTTTAAAAGATGAATAATATTCAATGTTAGTGAAGGTGTGGAGATACAAACATGTCTGTATGCTAATGGTGGAGCACTGCACATTATCTGAGGGTACCTTGATCTTGGACGTACAGCCTCTAGAATGGAGAAAATAAATTTCTGTTGTTTAAGCCACCCAGTCTGTGGTACTTTGTTATGGCAACCCCAGCAAACTAATACACTTGCCAATCCAGTAATTTTAAAAGTATGTTTGCTTTTCCATGTCACAGAAGATTACGCATTTAAGCATTCCCACTAAAACAATAAAACATGGCAGCTTTTATAACATCTTTCTTACCTTCTTAAATAATGTGGCAGATGCCATTTCAGACCCGTTTAGTGTCTTTAAGAGGAACATCGGCCAGGATGATGTATTCATCTGGTACCCTGTTTTATAAAATAAATTAGGTATCATGAAAAAGCCTCCCTGTGATACTATTAACAAGTTGGTATAAAAAATAGGTTTCATTCCCATTCTTCTCAAGAGAATGACTTTCTTACCTAAGAACTCTGAACATGGGCAAGAGGAGCAGATGTACCCTCCTCTCACTGCTAGTGTCCCCACTGTACTGTCTGGCAACAATGCTACAGTGGGGTAGAAACTCTCATTTTAAGAGAAGCCACTAGCTAGGATTCACCAACAAACATGTATGTAATTCCAGGGGTGATCTAAGCTGGAGCCTAGGAGAGCTTCCATTCCACCACCAACAATTACACAAGCAAGGGTAAAGGCTGTAAAAGACTCCTAGCCCCTTTTCCTCAGGGCCCCTGGCTTCTTTCATTTCAGAAAGTTTTCTGTCAAACTCAGCACATATACAGACACAACAGTACATTTCATTGCGTGTAATTTTACCTCAAAAGAAAAAAATCTATAGATATTTACTCGTTAATGATATATATGCTAAAGTATTTAGGGGACGTGCACTGATGTCAACAACTCACTCTGAAATGTATTGACAAATAAGAAGGATTGATGAATAAACAGAAGCGCAGATAGATGGATATGTGATAAAGTAAACATAATAAAATGATAATGGTAGAATCTAGAAAGTGGACATGGGGTACTCACTGTAAAATTCTTTCATGTTTTCTGCATGTTTGAAATTTTCCTTAAAATGTGTTAGAAAAAAAGACAGCTCTCACTTTAGCAAACTTAATACATACTAAAAATGATTTTCTTTTAGAATTTGTATCAGATGCTATCAAAATAGACTCAACAGGTATCTTTTCTAGAGATCTCACCAACTAATGGTATCACAGCATCTGGCATATGCAGCAGGAAGCAGGGGTCTGCTAGTTTTACTGCTTTCTGGGGCAATCTGTTTCATGCAACACCTGCTTGCCTCAATGCCAGAATTAGAAAGAATTGGGATGCGCCCCTGATATGTGCATACATTAAGACAGAGAGGCACATGAATCACTGGCAATGGGTTCAGGTTTTGTCCTATTCTCCATCAACAGAACAAAACATACAAAAAAGGTAAGATGGAAAGTCATCCTCTAATAATCCTGTACCAAAATCCCCTTAATCTGACTAGAGACACAATTGTTGCTAGAAAAAAAAAACAGGGGTGGGGGGTGATTTGTCACATACTCCCTTACAATAAATCAACATTATTATTCTCCATTCTATGGAGAATACTGCATAAGAATCATTCTCTGGTCCTTAAACCTTTCTCTCAATCCCCATATTATCCTATTCCATCATGTGCCCAGATTTTCCTGAATGTAACATTTTACTTAATTCTATAATTGCTTAAAGTCAAACATAGATTAAAAGACCAAAATTGGGTTAAGGTACATATAAAAGTTTAAAAGAGATAAAACTAATTTATAAGGTTAGGAAGTCTAGATGGCAGTACCTTTAGGCAAGGAGAGATTATGACTAGTTATCAGCAGGAGTGGGTCTTCTGGGGGGCTGATAATGTTCTATTTTCTGATTTGGATGATGGCTTTACAGATGTGTTCATTTATAAATGAGCTATATACTTATGACCTGTACACCTTTCAGTTTGTGTGTTAAAACTTTTAAAATATTTTAATAATAACCTTTAAAGTTTAAATCAATAAATCTTTTTTAAAGGAAAACTAAATAAGTTGTATTAAAATGAAAGTTGGCCGGGCACGGTGGCTCACGCTTGTAATCCCAGCAGTTTGGGAGGCAGAGGCAGGTGGATCATGAGGTCAGGAGTTCGAGACCATCCTGGCTAACATGGTGAAACCCTGTCTCTACCAAAATACAAAGATCAGCCAGGTGCAGTGGCAGGCGTCTGTAGTCCCAGCTACTCTGGAGGCTGAGGCAGAAGAATGGCTTGAACCTGGGAGGCGGAGCTTGCAGTGAGCCAAGATGGCGCCACTGCACTCTAATCTGGGCGACAGAGAGAAACTCTGTCTCAAAATAAATAAATAAATATAAACAAACAAACAAATAAATAAGTAAATAAAATGGAAGTTAAACTATTCAAAAGTGCCTAAAAGCAAACTGGCACCAATTGTGCATTTTAGGTATATTGCCAAAACAGATACTAATCGGCACATATTTCTATACATTTCATATTTTAAATAAAACAAAAGTCTAAGAATTTTATTTAAAAGAATGACCATAAATCAAGTTATGTATCTGAAATGCTAACAATTACAATAGCAGTATCTCCTTTAAACAAACTGCAAAACATTCCACATTGCAAAAGAGAAATAAAATCCAAATAGGGAAGCACTAAGCCCAGGTTTGTACTTATCTTTCACACAGAATTCTGTGTAATTTGAGAAATATCACAAACAACAAATAAAACAAAAGACGTGAGTGAAAGAAGGCAAAAGGTAACAAACAAACATGACCCAAGCCATCTTCTTGGAATAACATATCTCCAACTAGTTTTTTAAAATATTTTAGCCGGGAGCAGTGGTTCACTCCTGTAATCCCAGCACTTTGGGAGGCAGAGGTGGGTGGATCACCTGAGGTCAGGAGTTTGAGACCAGCCTGGTCAACATGGTGAAACCCCGTCTCTACTAAAAATACAAAAATTAGCCAGGCATGGTGGTGGGCGCCTGTAATCCCAGCTACTCGGGAGGCTGAGGCAGGAGAATGGCTTGAAACCAGGAGGNTTTTTCCTCTTTTTTTATATAGCAAGTATTTCCTCATGACAAATTCTTTCCAATGACTGCTTTTAACATTGTTTACTTCTGAAACCAAATCTCTCCAACTAATTTTCAAGTTATTTTTTTGGCCCATCATCTTTTCTCCAATATCAAAGGGACTAACACAGTAAAGTGAGGGGAAGCTTCACTTCTGAATGCAAATAAAAAATAGCAATGAATATTTGCTTCCAGTAGAGCACTCTTTTATATCTACAGTCAAGAAAGAGGCTACTAATGAAATTGGACTAGTGGGTTATTATAATTGAGACTTTTTTATGACTTGATGTTATGGACTGAACTGTGTCACTCCCAAAATTCATATGTTGAAGCACTAACCCCAGTACCTCAGAATGTGATGGTATTTGGACATAGGGTCTTCAAAGAGGTAATTAAGTTAAAATAAGGTTATCAGGGTAGGCCCTAATCCAACATGACTGACATCCTTATAAGAGGAACAAATTGGACACAGATAAACCGATCACATGAAAACACAGGGAAAAGGCAGCCATCTACAAGCCAAAGAGAGAGGCCTCAAAAGAAACCAAACCTGGCTGGGGCAGTGGCTCATGCCTGCAATTCCAGCACTTTGAGAGGCCGAGGCTGGCAGATCACCTGAGCCCAGGAGTTCAAGACCAGCCAGGACAACACGGTGAGACCCTGTCTCTACTAAAACACAAAATTAGCCTGGTGTGGTAGCATGCGCCTGTAATCCCAGTTACTCAGGAGGCCGAGGCATGAGAATTGCTGGAACCCGGGAAGCCGAGATCATACCACTGCACTCCAGCCTGAGTGACAGAGCAAAACTCAGTCTCAAAAAAAAAGAAAAGGAGTTCAAGACCAGCCTGGCCAATATGGTGAAACCCTACCTCTACTAAAATACAAAAGATTATCTGGACATGGTGGTGCACGCCTGTAGTCCCAGCTACTCAGGAGGCTAAGGCAGAATTGCTTGAACCTGGGAGGCGGAGGTTGCAGTGAGCCAAGATTGCGCCACTGTACTCCAGTCTGGGTGACAGGTGAGACTCTGTCTCAAAAAAAAAAAAAAAAAAAACCAAACCTGCTGACACCTTGATCTCAGACTTCTAGCCTCCACAACTGTGAGAAAATACAATTCTGTTATTTAATCTATTATTACAAATTTAATTCTATCATCTCAAAATTCGTATGTTGAAGCACCAACCCCCAACATAAATGTATTTGGAAATAGGGCCTTTAAGGAAGTAATAAAGGTTAAGTGAGGTCATAAGGGTCGGCCTCTAATCCAATAGGACTGGTGTCCCTATAAGAAGAGGAAGACACACTAGGGATGTGCATGGATAGAGAAAAGACCATGTGAAGACACAGCAAGAAAAGCATCCATCTGCAAGCCAAGAAGAGAGATCTCACCAGAAACCAATGGGATACCATCCTCATCTTCACCACTCCCCCACAAAAAAGATTCCCAACATTTTAAAAGATGAATAATATTCAATGTTAGTGAAGGTGTGGAGATACAAACATGTCTGTATGCTAATGGTGGAGCACTGCACATTATCTGAGGGTACCTTGATCTTGGACGTACAGCCTCTAGAATGGAGAAAATAAATTTCTGTTGTTTAAGCCACCCAGTCTGTGGTACTTTGTTATGGCAACCCCAGCAAACTAATACACTTGCCAATCCAGTAATTTTAAAAGTATGTTTGCTTTTCCATGTCACAGAAGATTACGCATTTAAGCATTCCCACTAAAACAATAAAAACATGGCAGCTTTTTATAACATCTTTCTTACCTTCTTAAATAATGTGGCAGATGCCATTTCAGACCCGTTTAGTGTCTTTAAGAGGAACATCGGCCAGGATGATGTATTCATCTGGTACCCTGTTTTATAAAATAAATTAGGTATCATGAAAAAGCCTCCCTGTGATACTATTAACAAGTTGGTATAAAAAATAGGTTTCATTCCCATTCTTCTCAAGAGAATGACTTTCTTACCTAAGAACTCTGAACATGGGCAAGAGGAGCAGATGTACCCTCCTCTCACTGCTAGTGTCCCCACTGTACTGTCTGGCAACAATGCTACAGTGGGGGTAGAAACTCTCATTTTAAGAGAAGCCACTAGCTAGGATTCACCAACAAACATGTATGTAATTCCAGGGGTGATCTAAGCTGGAGCCTAGGAGAGCTTCCATTCCACCACCAACAATTACACAAGCAAGGGTAAAGGCTGTAAAAGACTCCTAGCCCCCTTTTCCTCAGGGCCCCTGGCTTCTTTCATTTCAGAAAGTTTTCTGTCAAACTCAGCACATATACAGACACAACAGTACATTTCATTGCGTGTAATTTTACCTCAAAAGAAAAAAATCTATAGATATTTACTCGTTAATGATATATATGCTAAAGTATTTAGGGGACGTGCACTGATGTCAACAACTCACTCTGAAATGTATTGACAAATAAGAAGGATTGATGAATAAACAGAAGCGCAGATAGATGGATATGTGATAAAGTAAACATAATAAAATGATAATGGTAGAATCTAGAAAGTGGACATGGGGGTACTCACTGTAAAATTCTTTCATGTTTTCTGCATGTTTGAAATTTTCCTTAAAATGTGTTAGAAAAAAAGACAGCTCTCACTTTAGCAATCTTAATACATACTAAAAATGATTTTCTTTTAGAATTTGTATCAGATGCTATCAAAATAGACTCAACAGGTATCTTTTCTAGAGATCTCACCAACTAATGGTATCACAGCATCTGGCATATGCAGCAGGAAGCAGGGGTCTGCTAGTTTTACTGCTTTCTGGGGGCAATCTGTTTCATGCAACACCTGCTTGCCTCAATGCCAGAATTAGAAAGAATTGGGATGCGCCCCTGATATGTGCATACATTAAGACAGAGAGGCACATGAATCACTGGCAATGGGTTCAGGTTTTGTCCTATTCTCCATCAACAGAACAAAACATACAAAAAAGGTAAGATGGAAAGTCATCCTCTAATAATCCTGTACCAAAATCCCCTTAATCTGACTAGAGACACAATTGTTGCTAGAAAAAAAAAACAGGGGTGGGGGGTGATTTGTCACATACTCCCTTACAATAAATCAACATTATTATTCTCCATTCTATGGAGAATACTGCATAAGAATCATTCTCTGGTCCTTAAACCTTTCTCTCAATCCCCATATTATCCTATTCCATCATGTGCCCAGATTTTCCTGAATGTAACATTTTACTTAATTCTATAATTGCTTAAAGTCAAACATAGATTAAAAGACCAAAATTGGGTTAAGGTACATATAAAAAGTTTAAAAAGAGATAAAACTAATTTATAAGGTTAGGAAGTCTAGATGGCAGTACCTTTAGGCAAGGAGAGATTATGACTAGTTATCAGCAGGAGTGGGTCTTCTGGGGGGCTGATAATGTTCTATTTTCTGATTTGGATGATGGCTTTACAGATGTGTTCATTTATAAATGAGCTATATACTTATGACCTGTACACCTTTCAGTTTGTGTGTTAAAACTTTTTAAAATATTTTAATAATAACCTTTAAAGTTTAAATCAATAAATCTTTTTTAAAGGAAAACTAAATAAGTTGTATTAAAATGAAAGTTGGCCGGGCACGGTGGCTCACGCTTGTAATCCCAGCAGTTTGGGAGGCAGAGGCAGGTGGATCATGAGGTCAGGAGTTCGAGACCATCCTGGCTAACATGGTGAAACCCTGTCTCTACCAAAAATACAAAGATCAGCCAGGTGCAGTGGCAGGCGTCTGTAGTCCCAGCTACTCTGGAGGCTGAGGCAGAAGAATGGCTTGAACCTGGGAGGCGGAGCTTGCAGTGAGCCAAGATGGCGCCACTGCACTCTAATCTGGGCGACAGAGAGAAACTCTGTCTCAAAATAAATAAATAAATATAAACAAACAAACAAATAAATAAGTAAATAAAATGGAAGTTAAACTATTCAAAAGTGCCTAAAAAGCAAACTGGCACCAATTGTGCATTTTTAGGTATATTGCCAAAACAGATACTAATCGGCACATATTTCTATACATTTCATATTTTTAAATAAAACAAAAGTCTAAGAATTTTATTTAAAAGAATGACCATAAATCAAGTTATGTATCTGAAATGCTAACAATTACAATAGCAGTATCTCCTTTAAACAAACTGCAAAAACATTCCACATTGCAAAAAGAGAAATAAAATCCAAATAGGGAAGCACTAAGCCCAGGTTTGTACTTATCTTTCACACAGAATTCTGTGTAATTTGAGAAATATCACAAACAACAAATAAAAACAAAAGACGTGAGTGAAAGAAGGCAAAAGGTAACAAACAAACATGACCCAAGCCATCTTCTTGGAATAACATATCTCCAACTAGTTTTTTAAAATATTTTAGCCGGGAGCAGTGGTTCACTCCTGTAATCCCAGCACTTTGGGAGGCAGAGGTGGGTGGATCACCTGAGGTCAGGAGTTTGAGACCAGCCTGGTCAACATGGTGAAACCCCGTCTCTACTTAAAAATACGAAAATTAGCCAGGCATGGTGGTGGGCGCCTGTAATCCCAACTACTCGGGAGGCTGAGGCAGGAGAATGGCTTGAAACCAGGAGGCAGAGGTTGCAGTGAGCCAAGATCACACCACTGCACTCCAACCTGGGCAACAAGAGCAAAAACCATCTCAAAAAAAAATATTTTTTAAACCAAATGAGTTATAACGAAAAAACAGAACAAGGACAGCATAAAGATATATTACTAAAGAGTGGCTATTGTTAATATTTTAAATTTGTGGTTCTCAGGGAATTTTTCACTAATAGGAAAACCAAAAAATCCATTCTTTTATTGTGCTTTGCAACAAGGAATTTTCATTTTCAGCACTGTAAAGATCCAAATAAAAATAAATACCCACCATTCACTCAAAGTATAGAACAGCAACTAAATAAACTAAATAATTTCTTTCCTACAGAGTATCATGGTATGCTTAAATTTTAAAAAGAAAAATGTTGCCCCAAATTAGTCACACCCTTTTTACCTTTCAAAAATTTGGCCAAAATTAAAGTACATATTTTGTACCTTAAAATCTTTGCTAAAATATCCATTTTCTCCTTTTCAAAGACCTAAAGGTACTAATTCCTGCCCCTCTCACTCTGATTTCTTCCCACTGTAGGTGAAATGAAATTCTTGAGTTTGAAACTGGAAACTGAATGTGTAATCATACCCTTCCCCTAGGCTTATCCCTATACCAAAATTGCTGAATGGCTCAGTGGACAATATTGAGAGAGCATGTGCCTTGTATCAAATGCTACAAAGTTCTTCTCCAGAAGGAGTTCTGAATCTGCATATGTAATCTAGTAGAGTTGGTTCTGACATTTCAAGTCTGAAGACCTAGCATGAGTCTTGCCCTGGAGTGGGGAACCTTCCATACACATATGATAGATATGTACTTAAGCAAAACTCCACAACAGATGGTGCTGATTTCCTCTCTCATCATACATTCTCCACAGTAACCATCTGACCATCTATTTACAAGAATGCCCAAGAAAATAAATTTTAAAAGGCCACTTAAAGCCATTTCTATTGAATATCACATTAGAAAGAATACGTTATTTTTAAAACTGTTTCTTCTTACCTAGTGGAGGTTGAAGTAAGTCTCCTTCCTTTTCACATGTCCCAACAGGTTGTATGTCTGGGGAATCGACAAGCCTCCAAAAATCATTTCTATTATCACTACCATCCAGTCGTAACCGTAACCTGGCCCCAGTAATTCCAATAACCGTAGCAATACACACTGAAGTGGCATTGCGAGGATCACGGGCTTCCAATTTCATACCAACTTTGAAATCATTCACAGGTGGAATCTGAGACTATACATATAAATAAAATTTGGTTAAAATGCATCAACTATAAGACGAGACACATGGATAGCTATGTCACCAGAATACCTGAGGAATATTTTAAATAACAGTCACGGCAGATGATAAGTGAGGTCAGAGCTGTAAGAGTCAAGCAAAAGATCTTCAAATTCTCTCCTTGGCTTGACATGCAGCATAAAAACACTACCCACTGCTGTTCTCACTCATCTGCCCACTTCCAGGCAACCCAAATACAACCTCTAAAATATACCGAGTGGCTTTCTAAAGTAAGAATCTAATTAGGCCATTCCCCTTGAAATTAGCCAACCAGCAGCTCACCACTGCCTATAATAAAGTCCAACTCCTCAGCACAGTTTAAATACCCCCACAACTTTAACCTCATTTCCACATTATCGCCTCTATCCACTTTGTGCTCCAGTCACCCCAAGCCATCCCTTAATACTCAGATGCTTTCATGCCCATGTGCCTTGGCTTTAGATGTTCTCTCTGCCTGGAATATCCTTCCTCCCATTCCAATCATCTCAAATAGCATCTCTCCTGTGAGCCCTTCCAGTGTGGAGTTATCACACTTCTCATAATTATTTATTTACATGTCTGCTTTTCCTGCCAGATGGGCAATCATAAAGCTTAGTATACCTGACATAGAGTAAGTTCTTAATTAATGAATGCAAAGAGACCATCTGGCTCTTAAGTGGCATTACCACAATCCCACTATCTCCTCACACTACCAGAATCTAACAATTACACAGACATCCTCCAACAAGTTAATAGTTTACATGAACCAACAGCTACAGAATCTTGGCATACCTGGCGGAAGCACTCTGAAGGAGCACTTATAGACCCAGTCTCTTTCAAATACTCCTCCCAGTGGAAATCATCTGGAAAAAACACATGTACAAAATAGTTTCTTAAAGCATATACAATATAACTTTTACTATATACAACTTTCAGGATTAAAATGGGTTTTAGTTCCATGCCTCTTTAAAAAAAAAAAAAAAAAA
>NW_016814021.1:27239-37563 GCF_001698545.2 Rhinopithecus bieti
AAAAAAAAAAAAAAAAAAAATCTTCCAAAAGAGTAGATTCAAACATCTTGATCTACATTTCATGACCAGCATAAAATTAAAATCAGATGATATCCTCATAATAATGGCTCAGATATAAATTATAACCTAGATACTCTCATTGTAATGTGGACTACAGCACAGTGATTCTAAAAATGTGGATGTTAGAAATAACTAAAGAAATTGTTACAGAGTAATAGCAAAGTCTACCCATCTGTCTCTAATATAAATTTATTCAATAAATATGTTTTCACCACTTTATTCCATTAATGTGAAGGCACTTCTTTGTTATTCACAGGGAGCTAAAGGTGTTTAGTGTGTGGTCAAACAGAATTTTACCCCTGCAATGCTTTATGGAAAGAAAAAAATCTGGTAACCAGGGTAGTTTCTCAATGGACTATTAGATCTCCATTCAGAGTGTCAAGAAGATGGTGGCAGAACAAAGCAATAAACCAGTCATCAGTACAGTCACTAATATGGATTATTTTAATGACCTACATTTTCTACAGACTCTTGCTGTCCTTCCTTAGTCTTCATGACATATTATAATGTTAGAAGAGAAGATCAGAAAGCAGAGCACACTGTCTGGCTTGAACATATCATTTCACTGTGCCAGCCACACTGTCAAGACACTGAGAAAAAGACTTGATAGTAGTAGTGAACGAACTAGTAATTCACATGATGTTTAATTCTCATCATTCATGAGGCTTTTCTATACTCTTGTTAAATTTCCTCACTATAAAAATATTGGGTTTGACAGTTTTCTTTCTTGGAAGAATCTATGTTTACCAGTTTCTTACATTTCCTTCAAAAGATATACTTAGATGACTCCCCCCTTGCAAAAAACAAAAAAAACCTACAGAGTGCTGATAATGTTTAACAACCAGCTTTCTGGAAAATACAACAAAAAACCTGACTGATAGCGTCTGCAGATTTCTGTGATGTAAATATGACCACCATGGTTGACTATAAGGTGCCAAGGTAAAACCACCAACCACCAAATTGGGAAAAGATGTACACAATTGGTTCTCCCAAGCCAGTGTGAACCAGCTCCAGTGTACCACCATTACATATGTGTGTATGCATTTCCGTATGTATGTATACATATATGTGGTATTAAGCATGTCACACATAACATTTTGCACCTTATTTTTGTTTAATAAATCTAAGAGACTGTTTCATTTAAAAGAAAATACTGGGTTTGATTCCACTTCCAGATGTGAAGCAAGCACCACCAGCATTGAAAATCATGCATCAGAGAAGAGTGCTAAGAATGTGGGCTTTAGGGCCGGGTGCGGTGGCTCACGCCTGTAATCCCAGCACTTTGGGAGGCTGAGGCGAGTGGATCACCTGAGGTCAGGAGTTCGAGACCATCCTGGCCAACATGGTGAAATCCCATCTCTACTAAAAACACAAAAATTAGCCGGGTGTGGTGGTGGGCACCTGTAATCCCAACTGCTTGGGAGGCTGAGGCAGGAGAATTGCTTGAACTCGGGAGGTGGAGGTTGCAGTGAGCCGAGATTGCACCATTGCACTCCAGCCTGATGGCAGAGTGAGACTCCATCTCAAAACAAAAAAAAAGAATGTGGGCTTTAGAGTCAGATCTGCCTGCTTCCAGTATGGCTGTCTTACTAGCTATGTGACCCTAAGCAAGTCATTCACTTTCTTAGCCTCAGTTCCTTCATTTATAAAATGGGAAAAGTAATGTACATAGTACTAGATATGTTGAGAGCTAAATAAAGTAGCATATATGTAAGTCACTCAATAAACGGCACATTATAAAACTAGAAGTCATAGTTGTGCTTAAATTTATTAATACTGAATAACTTTGTCAAAAATGAAAACTGAAATCCATGGCTTCAAACTAAACAGAGCAGATGTTTCAGTGATTGACCCCTAGCACTACAGATTCTAAGTGAAGCTCTACTACCATATGACCTTGGAGAGCATTTAAAAAGAACAAAATGGGCCGGGCGCAGGGGCTCACTCCTATAATCTCAGCATTTGGGAGGCCGAGGTGGGCGGATCACCTGAGGTCAGGAGTTCGAGATCAGCCTGGCCAACATGGCGAAACCCCATTTCTACTAAGAAAAAAATAAAATAAAATAAAATTTGCTGGGCGTCGTGGCGGATGCCTCCCAGCTACTACTTGGGAGGCTGAGGCAAGAGAATCGCTTGAACCCGGAAGGTGGAGGCAAAGGTTGCAGTGAGCCAAGATCGCGCCACTGCACTCCAGCCTGGGCAACAGAGGGAGACTCCGTCTAAAAAAAAAAAAAAAAATTTAGTTGGGATGGACGGATGTCATTACAAAGCTGACATCCCTGGAGGAAAAGAGTGTAAGTCAGAAATAACAAGCAGGAAATGAATACCCAAAGAACTAACACTCTTCCATAAACCAACGACATTTGTAAAATTTTTCAATAATATTAGAAAATACTTAATTCATCTCCATAACACAAATTTTAAAAATATTCTATTACCATTTGTGTCTGAATGGGCTACAATCTGAGCTAGCAAATCCTTTATACTAGTGTTCTACAGTATTATTTTCTATCAAATTACTGGTTAATGACCATATCCAGCATTTCCCATTTGGAGCGTCAGGTTTTTTTTGTTGTTTTGTTGTTGTTTTCCCTTTTTTCCATAAGGCAAAATTCTTAATCATCTTGATAAAACTGTTCGTCTTGGCTGCCCACGTGCTCAGACTCTACCAATAACATAGGGGAAACACACAAAGCTCTAGGCTTTATTAATTTAGACTTGACACATCTACATCAATACCACCACTGGAATTCCCAACCAGAAGTCAAAACAGTCAGAAAGTCTTAGTTAAGCCTGAGGTCCCAGTCTGTCTCTGCATCATATCTCCATTGACAGATTGGGGATGGGGGCAGTATTCTATCTCAGAAGAGAGGCCTGGGAACTGATACGATACATATATAACCTTGTGATCTGATTGTTATTCACATATGCCCATGGTCTCTTTTCTTCTTTTACTTGTACTCTATTCTAGTCCACACATTAGCTCCAATATCTTTTTGCACTGAATATAACCCATGTGAGCTCCCCTGGTCTTCTCTAGAGTAAATCAGAATCATGTCTTCCACCAGTGCTATCCTTGGGATCACAAGCTATGTGAAGATGGGCAAAATACCTGGAGACAGAAATTTCTCAGCTGAATGATCAGCATCCACTAATTCACAGCATTTATCACAACTATAATTAGGCATCTGTTGATTTCTATCTTTCCCACTAAGCTCAAAGAGGGTAAGAGGCTGGGTGCAGTGGCTCACACCTGTAATACCAGCACTTTGGAAGGCTGAGGTGGGCAGATCGCTTGAGCCTAGGAATTCAATACCAGCCTGGGAAACACAGGGAGATCCTGTCTCTACAAAAAATTGTTAAAAATTGCCAGGCATGGTGGTGCACGCCTGTGGTCCCAGATACTCAGGAGGCTGAAGTGAGAGGATCACTTGAGCCCAGAAGGTCAAAGCTGCAATATGCCATGATCATGCCACTGCACTCCGGCCTGGGTGACAGAGTAAGACCTTGTCTCAATCAGTTAGTCAATAAAAGAGGGCAGGAATCATGTCTGTATTGCTCATAACCGGATTCCCATAGCAGGTCATCAGCATGTGCCAGGCACTGTCCTAGGTACTGCAGATGCATCAGTTAATAAAACAGATTAAAACCCTGGCTCTCTTGGAGCTTACCTTCTGGTAGTCACTCACTGATTTCTAAAATAGGATGTTAGGGCCCAGGCCTGAGAAGTACCTGCAGATGGCTATCAACTTAAGTAATCTATTTTTTTAATTAAATGTCTACAATGGAAAAATCTATAGAGGCAGAAAGTAGACCAGTGTTTGCCTAGAGCTGGGGGAGAGAGGAGGCACTAGGGGAAATGGGGAGTACTGTTAATGGGTACAGGATTCCTTTTAGGGGATAAAATGTTCTAAAATTGACTGTGGTGGTGGTTGCACAACTCTGTGAACATACTGAAAACCATTGAATTGTGCACTCTAAATAGGTGAATTATATGATATGTGAATTATATCTCAGTAAAGCTGTTATATTTTTAAAAACACATGGAGAGGAGTTTGTAGGGATAAAGAACAGTCTAATTCAATGGCCTCCATTTCAAAGCTCAGAGGATTTGGGGGCCACAGGGAAGAGTTGAAGAACAAATAAGGCCATGGGAAAGAAAGTTAAGGGAGCACTGAGGGCCCAGCTACAGTGAGAGACAACAATTCCAGGGGGATTACCTCTATAGGCAATCTCACACAGGAACAGAAAGTCATAGGGTGAACTGCTCTGCACTGGGGCTGGCAGGGCAAATACAACAGAAACACAAGGGGCAAGAAATCTCTAGAAATGTCTGGTAAAACAACAGTTTGCTATGTTATTTTTTAATGCCTTTTGTGTACATATGACTTATTTTCTCATTTAAGAGCAAGCCAATGCATCAGATTCTTTTTTTTTGAATCTCGCTCTGTCGCCCAGGCTGGAGTGCAGTGGCCAGATCTCAGCTCACTGCAAGCTCCGCCTCTCGGGTTCCCACCATTCTCCTGCCTCAGCCTCCCGAGTAGCTGGGACTACAGGCGCCCGCCACCTCACCCGGCTAGTTTTTTTTTTTTTTGTATTTTTTTAGTAGAGACGGGGTTTCACCATGTTAGCCAGGATGGTCTCAATCTCCTGACCTTGTGATCCGCCCGTCTCGGCCTCCCAAAGTGCTGGGATTACAGGCTTGAGCCACCGCGCCTGGCCCAATGCATCAGATTCTATTACATCTCCTGAGTGTCTCTGATGCAATATTATACATGTGCTGGTCATAATAAGGAACATGAATTAATAAATTAACATTTACTAAACACTTACTATATGCCTAAGCATTATATTAGGTGCTTTAAATTCATTTCCTCTATTTATTTCCAGTAGTACCATGAGATAAGTACTATCATTATCCCTGTGTTATAAAGAAGAAAAAAGAGCCGGGCGCAGTGGCTCACGCCTGTAATCCCAGCATTTTGGGAGGTTGAGGCGAGTGGATCACCTGAGGTTGGAGGTTTGAGACCAGCATAGCCAGCACAGTGAAACCCCATCTCTACTAAAAATACAAAACCTAGCCAGGCATGGTGGCACACGCCTGTAGTCCCAGCTACTTGGGAGGCTGAGGCACAATCACTTAAACCCAGAAGGTGGAGGTTGCAGTGAGCCAAGATCACACCACTGCACTCCAGCCTGGGTGACATAGTGAGACTCTGTCTCAAAGAAAGAAGAAGAAAAAGAGTCTAAGAGCTGTTGAGTAATGTGCCCAAAGTCACCATGGCCAGAAAAAAAAAAAAAGCTTTCACGTTGACTATAACGTTAGAAGGGTTTTTGCTAATAACCAAATTATTTTAAATTGGTAATATATACAGGCAATTAATAACTAGATACCTATAATTTAGGAAAATTTGCACTGAAATATACAAAGCTACCTTTTACTTAATCCATGTCAACTTAATCTCTAAGTAAAACCAAAGTAAAATTTTCAAAATAAAATACAATTTTTGACCTTTCTTATTAGATTTTATATTTACAGAAGTTTACGGTATACAGACTATACAATAAGAAATCAAAACAATAAGAAAATTTGCACTTAAAGTTAATTTTAACACTAGTGAGGAAAAAACTATGCTGTATTAAATTACTTTAAAACTTACCTCTTTGTACAGAAGACGTACTTGACTGAGGAGTTTTCTCTTGATTCTCCTTCTTGACATCCATGGAATCTAATAAAAAAGAAAATAGCAATAGTGGGAGGCCACAGCAACAGCTTGAAAGAGCACTCAGAAAAATATAAATTAAAAAATGTTAAATAGCCAATTTTAGTTTTTTAATACCCTCATTTTCTACATAGGACTTACCATTTTCTAATATACTATGCATTTTATAATTTGTTCATTTATTTTATTGTCTCACTCTACTCAAATGAAATCTCCAAAAGGGCGGAGATTTATTTATTTTATTATCTATCTCATTCACTGTGGTATCCTCAAGTGCCTAAAACAGGACCTGGCATCGCAACACTCTCAAGCATTTGTTAAATCAATGCATCAGGCTGGGCGCAGTGGCTCATGCCTGTAATTCCAGCACTCGAGGAGGCCAAGGCAAGCAGATCACATGAGGTCATGAGTTTGAGACCAGCCAGGCCAACATGCAAAACCCTGTCTCTACTAAAAACACAAAAAATTAGCCGGGCATGGTGGCGGGCACCTGTAATCCCAGCTACTCAGGCAGCTGAGACAAGAAAATCACTTGAACCCAGGAGGCAGAGGTTGCAGTGAGCCAAGATCGCGCCATTGCACTCCAGCCTGGGCGACGGAGTGAGACTCCGTCTCAAAAAAAAAAATTCAGTGCATCAATAAATCAAAATGAGCTGATTGATCTTTACAATGTTTAAATTAACATGTCCTAGAAATAAAATGGATGGTTTTGAGAGTTCAAAACACAACAGAGAAGCTACAATACAGTGTAATTCAATGGACTGCGCAGAGATTTTCTTGGTGCTAAGCTAAAGAGCTCAAGTAACACTGGACCTTGTAACCTCACCAAATCTAATATGTATCATTTCATCCACATGTATTATAGTATGTATCTCTAAAAGGATTCATTTTTTAAAATTTAAGCATAATACTTTTATTACATCTAAAAAATTAACCATAATTCCTTAAAATCATCAAATAACCAGTGTTCATATTTCCCCAATTGTCTTAACTATTTTCAGTGTGTGTGCTGGATTCAGAACCCAAATAAGTCCACACACATAGCAATGGTTGATATGTCTCTTAGGCCTCTTTTGATCTACAGGCGTTTTCCTCCTTTCTTCTCATTTTTATTCTTTCCCTTTACAATTTTTTTGCTGACAATACCAGTTGGTTGGTCCTTTCGAGTTTTCCCATCTGGATTTTGCTGACTACTTCCCCATAGAGTTGGGTTCCTCTGGTTCTTGTATTTTCTTTAAATTGGCATTCATATTTCAATCCAGAAGAGTTTGGTCAGATTTAAGGTTGGCTTTTTGGTGGGACAGGAGAGGATAAGATGACTTCACAGGTGGTGGTGTGTATTTCTCACAGGAGGCTCCTAATATCTAGTTATCTCTCTTTTCGTGATGTGAACAGTCGTGGATGGCTATTGCCTAGATCCATTCGTTTATGAATGGTTGCAAAATGAAGGTATTCTAATTCTATCATTCTTTATTAGCCAGACAACTTCTATAGAGAGAAGCTTCCATGCTTCAACCATTCAGTTACCTTAAGGCATGGATCACATAGAGAAATCACAATCAACACTTTATTATTTTCCTGTATTTTCTAGTTTTCAAAGTGATGAGCTAGATCTCTTAGCATTCTCCACAGATGACCAGTAAGCTTTATTTGTTTTGCTTTTTATAATCATTATGAACTCATGGATTTAAACTTGTGTTTTCATCTGTTGCTGTTTTACCCTTATTGATGTTCTAATTGTCAAGTGAAAAACTTCTTAAAGAAGGACCTAAGAATGATGCCATTCAACATAACAGATCTACTTACTAGTTATGACTGAGTGACTCTTCAAGATATATGAACACTTGAGAGGGACATATGAGCTGCTTTCTGTTTAAATGATTTCAACTGAGTGGTTGAAGAAAGGTAGTTCCTCTATATAGAAATTTTCTGGCTAATGAATAATGATAGAATACCTTCATTTTATAACTACTAATAAATGAATGGATCTAGGCAATAGCCATCCATGACTTTTGTGATGTGAAAATCACAAAAGAGATAACCAGCCTGGATGCAATGGCTCACATCTGTAATCCCACCATTTTGGCAAGCCAAGGAGGGAGGATCGCTTGAGGCCAGGAGTTTGAGGCCAACCTGAGCAACACAGCAAGACCCAGTCTCCACAAAAAAAAAAAATTTTTTTTTAATTCGTCAGGTGTGGTGGCACACATCTGCAGCCTCACCTGCTTGGGAGGCCAAGGCAGGAGGATCACTTGAGCCCAGGAGTTTGGGGTTACAGTAAGCTGTGATTACGTTACTGCACTTCAGTCTGAGTAATTTCATTTCTGTAAAAAAAAAAAATATGTTTAAAAAAAAGGTCAGGCACAGTGGTTCACGCCTATAATCCCAGCACTTTGAGAGGCCAAGGCAGGAAGATCACTTGAGGTCAGGAGTTCGAGAGCAGCCTGGCCAACATGGCGAAACCCTGTGTCTACTAAAAATACAAAAAATTAGCCAGGCGTGGTAGCTCACATCTGTGGCCCAGCCTCTCAGGAGGCTAAGGCAAGAGGATCACTTAAGCCCAGGAGGCAGAGATTGCAATGAGCCATGATCATGCCACTGCCCTCCAGCCTGGGCAACAGAGCAAAACCCATCTCAAAATAAAATAAAATAAAATTGTAAAAAAGACAGAGAGAGATAACTACATATTAGGAGACTACTGTGAGAAATACACAACACCACTTATGAAGTCATCTTATCCTCTCCTCCTCCACCAAAAGCCAAACTTGAATCTGTACAAAAAAAGTACAAATTTATATTTACTAAATAGTTCGACAGAAAGATTTTTCTAATAGAAAACAAAGTAAAACTGTAAAGGCATGCTTAGCTTCTAGAGAAGCATTTAGTACTCAGCATTCAGCCAGAGGAAAAGTCATGAGAGATACAGCACTTGAAGGAGAAACAGGATGTAGGAAGGCCAATGTGTAAAGAATGTATTATAGGAAGGAAGATACAACACAAAGTTGACTGCAAATGAGTGTGGCATTTCATGGAATAGTGAGCAGACTTCTCATAGAGCAAAACAGAATAAAACATATTTTAATCACTCTTTGGAGTCTAATCTTGGCTTTGTCACAAACTGTTGTATGACCTTAACCTCCCTAAGTTTCAGTTTTCTCATTTATATAACTAGCAAGGAAAGACAGTGACCTTTAATAGCTATTCAGTTCTAAAATTCAAATTCTAAGCACCTAGCGTCTCCTATAAATTTATTTTTTTAAAGGCTTTATTTCAAAAGTTCAGTATACCAGAAGATATTCATTCCAAATGAGTAACTAAAAACATTATTACCTTTAGCAAGTAAATCTTACCTTCATTCACTGTTTGTCCCATGGTATCCGTATTTGGTGTTGTTTCCTACAAGGAGAAAAACCAATTAATGCCTCCTTTTAGCATAATACATTTCTGAAGGGTAAAGAGCATTAGAAGTCAGTTATAAGGCCAGATCAATTTAATCTGTTTCCCTTGAAGAAAAATGCTAAGATTTGTATATGCCTAGTTGCCTGGGAATGGAGGAAGAAGGAATTGAGGGATGACTGCTAATGGGCATGAGTATGGGTATGAAGTTTCCTTTGTGGGGTAATGAAAGTGTCCCAGAATTAGATAGTGGTGAAGGTTGTATACCTTGTTGTGAAAATACTAGAAATCATTGAATTATATACCTTAAAAGGGTGAGTTTTATGGTATGTAAATTATGACTCAAATTTTAAAATTAATTGAGTAAAAAAGAACAGTTGGTAGGTTAGCAAAGTTAGGATTCAAACTGAGGCCTATCCCAGGAAGCCCACTTCTGCTACATCATGTTGCCAAGAGGTACAAGAATTATGACTATGTTGGGAAAATCTATAAGAACTGCAAGAGTCAAGTCTAACAAGAATTATTTGTTAGAAGCCTTGTGTATTTTGAGCTATAATTCATTAATTCAAAGTTTTCCTGCATGTCCTCAATATGCCAGGCATTCTGCAGCAAAGATAAATAACAGACTGTCCTTGGCCTTCAAGATCTCAGTCTAGTCAGAAATAAGCATATGAACAAAACACAACGTAAGTGCTATAAAAAAAAGTACATGGATAAACCTAATATAGCAAAAGGCTATCTATCCCACCATTACTCCATGTGCCTGTAATAAGAACATGATGATGTGTATAACTGAAGGTAATCTGGCACTTAAAGGAAACCTATGAAGAACACATTCATAGGCTGGGTGCAGTAGCTCATGCCTGTAATCCTAGCATTTTGGGAGGCCAAGGCGGGTGGATTTCTTGAGCCCAGCAGTTTAAGATCAGCCTAGGCAAAATGGCAAAACCCTGTCTCCACAAAAAGTAAAAAAACAAATTAGTTGAGCATGGTGGCACATGCCTGTAGTCCCAGCTACTTGGGAGGCTGAGGTGGGAGGATCACCTGAGCCTGGGGAGGTCAAGGCTGCAGTGAGGCAAGATTGCACCACTGCACCCCAGCCTGGGCATAAGAGTGAGACCCTGTCTCAAAAAAAAAAAAAAAAA
>NW_016814021.1:37764-39143 GCF_001698545.2 Rhinopithecus bieti
AAAAAAAAAAAAAAAAAAAAAAGGTGATGGCGCACGCCGGAACTCCCAGCTGCTCGGGAGGCTGAGGTACGAGAATCACTTGAGCCTGGGAGGTGGAAGTTGCACTGAGCCACTGCTCTCCAGCCTGGGAGATAGAGCAAGACTGCCTCTTTAAAAAATAATAATAAATAATGAAGCCAGCTAGAGAGCCTTCTGTACCTCTGATTCAACAGACCTACACCCAAGCATCACTTTCCCAAAACCTGCTTCTTCTGCATCTTTCTCTTACACTACCTAGGCCTTCGGGCTGCTGGCAGGAGTGCCACAGTGAGAGGCACTGGCAGGGAATGTGGAAAGGAGCGCTGGTCCCCAGCCCCAGGCCAAAAGCCTTGGTTTGCCCACGAGGACTGTTTTAAGAAAATGGCAAACAAACCAGACATGGGGGAAATTGCCAGCTTCAATAAGGCCAAGCTGAAGAAAACAGAGATGCAGGAGAACACCCTGCCGACCAAAGACGCCATTGAACAGAAGCAGAGTGAAATTTCCTAAGCACCTAGAGGATTCCCTACCCCTGTCATCTTCAAGATCCCAGTAGTGATGTGGAGGAAGAATCACTGCAAGATGGACACAAGCCACAAGCTGTGCTGTGAACCTGGGCACTCCACGCTGATGCCACCAGCCTGAGGGTCCCTATGGGTCCAATCAGACTGCCAAATTCTCTGGTTTGCCCCAGGATATTGTAGAAAATTATTTGCACGAAATTAGCCAGGCGTGGTAGCAGGCGCCTGTAGTCCTAGCTACTCGGGAGGCTGAGGCAGGAGAATGGCGTGAACCCGGGAGGCGGAGCTTGCAGTGAGCCAAGATAGCGCCACTGCACTACAGAGCAAGACTCCATCTCAAAAAAAATAAATAAATAAAAAGAAAACAAAACAAAACAAAATTATTTGCATGAATAATGAAAACACAGATCATGGCAAAAAACAAAATAAAATAAAAATGTACTAGTTAGTTGGGAAAACTTTAGTAATTCCCTCTGGGCTTCCTAGTAGATAAAAGCAAAAAGGAAAACACTTGGGTTATATACAAAAAAATTCAGAAAAAAAGACAAACATTTCCGTAGGACCGAATACTAGGAAAAATCTGCAAAGATTCTAATGTAAAATAATATTGACGGCCAGGCGCAGTGGCTCAAGCCTGTAATCCCAGCACTTTGGGAGGCTGAGGGGGGCGGATCATGAGGTCAGGAGATCGAGATCATCCTGGCTAACACGGTGAAACCCCATCTCTACTAAAAATACAAAAAATTAGCCGGGTGTGGTGGCGGGCACCTGTGGTTCCAGCTGCTCGGGAGGCTGAGGCAGGAGAATGGCATGAACCCGGGAGGCAGAGTGCAGTGAGCC
>NW_016814021.1:42520-45589 GCF_001698545.2 Rhinopithecus bieti
AAAATACAAAAAACTAGCCGGGTGAGGTGGCGGGCGCCTGTAGTCCCAGCTACTCGGGAGGCTGAGGCAGGAGAATGGTGTGAACCCGGGAGGCGGAGAGGCGGAGCTTGCAGTGAGCTGAGATCCGGCCACAGCACTCCAGCCTGGGCGACAGAGCGAGACTCCATCTCAAAAGAATAAAAAAAAATATATATTTGAAAGGGAGAAATAAGGAGTGATATGGTTTGGTGTCCCTACCTAAATCTCATATTGAATTGTAGCTCCCATAATTCCCTCATGTTGTGGGAGTGAACCGGTGGGAGATAAATGAATCATGAGGGTGGTTTCTCCCACACTGTTCTCATGGTAGTGAATAAGTCTCAGGAGATCTGATGGTTTTATAAAGAGAAACGCCTTTCACCTGGCTCTCATTCTCTCGTCTGCTGCCCTGTAAGACACGCCTTTCACCATGATTGTGAGGCCTCCCCAGCCAGGTGGAACTGTAAGTCCATTAAACCTTTTTCTTATAAATTGCCCAGTTTCAGGTATGTCTTTATCAGTAGTGTGAAAACAGACTAATACAAGGAGATACTGTAATATACCAGATACCCTAGAAAAAATGGATCCATGAGGGCAGGAGAAAACAGAAGTTATGTTCCCAGAGATCCAATGATAATGGTGTTGGCAGTGGTGATCATAATACTTAGATCTGTTACTTACTGAGCTCTTGCTATTAATGAATGCCTGGTACCCTACCCTAAGGCTTTTATATTTTTTTTTTTTCCTTACAAAGCTTATTACAAGCCTGCAGAGTAGATACTGTTATTAATGTCCATTAATGTTCATTTGAAAGTTAAGGATACTGAGGCTCAAACACCTGCCCAAGATCACCCAGCTAGATTTGAACCTAGGTTCATGAATACTTAACCATTGTGCTAAAATTGGCTTTGTTGTGTTTAATTGTGTAAGTGCCTTTTCTCCTCTGCTAGACAATAAGCTACTGGGGACAGTATCACATCTTGTTCTTCTTTATATCCTTCAGAATAATGAGCACAGCGTCTATCACATACTAGGGTCCCCAAAATGTTTGCTGAATGAGTAAACTCTGCTGTGCTATAGGCTGCTTGTATCTAAATCATATAGAACCAGAATATTGTGGGTTTCTTTTTTTTTTTTTTTTTGAGATGGAGTCTCGCTCTGTCGCCCAGGCTGGAGTGCAGTGGAGTGATCATAGCTCACTGCAATCTCAACCTCCCCGGGCTCAGGTGATCCTCCCACCTCAGCCTCCCTAGTAGCTGGGACTACAGGCATGCACCACCATACCTGGCTAATTTTTGTATTTTTTGTAGTGATGGGGTTTTCCCATGTTGCCCAGGCTGGTCTCAAACTCCTGGGCTCAATGAATCCTCTTGCCTCAGCCTCTCAAAGTGCTGGAATTAGAGGTGTGAGCCACCATGCACGGCCTAAAACAATTTTTTGACAAAATTTTTCTTTTATTTTTTTATTTTGAGACAGGGTCTCACTCTGTTGCCCAGGCTGGAGTGCAGTGGCATAATCAGGGCTCACTGCAGCCTGACTTCCCGGGCTTAAGTGACTGTCCTGCCTCAGCACACGCCCCGCATCCCTCCCCGCCACCCCCGCACACACACACAAAGTAGCTGGGACTACAGGCATGTGCCAACAAGCTCGGCAGCTAATTTTTTTTTTTTTAATTTTAGTAGAGACGATGGCTCACTAAGTTGCCCATACTGGTATCAAACTCCTGAGCTCAAACGATCCTCCTGCCTCGGCCTCCCAAAGTGCTGGGATTACAGGCATGAGCCACGGCGCTCAACTGAGATTTTTCTTTTGGCTGTTATTGGTGTTCTCTGTTCCTTCCTGCAATATCAAATCAGCTGTCTTAATTTAGACACAAGTCTAAGTCAATGGGCCAAGGAGAAAATTCTGTGAGATCTGAGACAATCCCCCACCTCCAATATCTCTCTCTTTCCCAGTAGTTGATTGGTCTTTTTTTTTTAACTCTGAATTTTATATCTTTCTAGGATGTTTGTGGTCTCAAAAAGACAGGCTCCATATAAATGAGTTACCATTATAGAATTCAGTTTATAAATGCCAACTACAGAATAGGTATAACTAAAACATGTGCTGTAAACCAATATTCACCAAAAAAAGACACAGTCCCTATTCACAAAATAATCTATTGAAAAAAATGTTTCATCATATCCCCCTATCAACAGTATAAGAAGTTTCAAGGATAAGAGATTCACAAATATGTTTGCTGGTGTTTTAAAGAAAATGTTGGAATAAGTGATGGAAGTTATTATACGTACACAATTTACCAGAGATTAATTAAACAGCACAGGCAGAAAGGGTGCTTTTCCTTTCTAAATCTATCTTGTAAAGACACTACTTTTAGACTTGAACAAACAAAAACGCCCTCCTTTATTGTGAAGAGGAAGGTCTGAGTTAACTGCATAAAACAACACCTTTATGTTTTTAACTTGAAAATAGTTTATTATTTTGTTTCAAGAAGTACTTCACATTTACGCCTAAATGCAAAAAAAAAATACTAATTTAATTAAAATACATTGTAGTTGTGTATTTTTCTTTGACCAAGAGAAGCTCTCTCTTTCAACTAAGATTTTGTTTCTGGTAATGGTGATTATCCTATTACAGGATAGAAAAAGTGGATATTCCATTGTATAGTCATACATAATTTTGTTTAATTGAACATGAGTCATCAATTTAAGATTCCACAAATATCTACTCAATTCACTCAAGTAAATAATCAAATGTCACATTTTCTAACATAGTTATAAAAGTAATCAGAAAAACACTGAACTCTAATATTGTAATTACATTTAAAACTAAAATTCTATCTCTGAATTAAGATTAATCAATATTAAGAAAGAACAAGCCAAGTGCGGTGGCTCATGCCTGTCATCCCAGCACTTTGGGAGGCTGAGTTCAGGTGACTCACTTGAGGTCAGGAGTTCGAGACCAGACTGGCCAACAGGGTGAAACCCCATCTCTATCAAAAATAAAAAAATTAGCCAGGTGTGGTGGCGGGCACCTGTAATCCCAGCTACT
>NW_016814021.1:48047-49924 GCF_001698545.2 Rhinopithecus bieti
AAAAAAAAAAAAAAAAAAAACAAGCACATTGTCAATACACTTTAAAAACTATGTCAAGGCTATAAGGTACATACCAAATGGAGCTGTTTGTCTATAATTCACATCAGTTAATCTTTATGAGAAACAGAGGTTGAGAAAAATCAAATGTGTATTCTAAACACAACCAAAGAGAGCCCCACAAACTCTTCTCTGAGAAATGAAAGAATCTTCAGGGTATGCCCAAGAATTGTAATATTCTGAAGTTTACAACGGTACATGGCCACCGAAAGTGGGCGCTCTCTTTCCCCTCTTAACAACAATTTGCTTCTATAAACTTAGGAAGGGGCAGAGCTGTAGCCATAAACACAGGTCACAAATAGTAGATAATCAAGTGCTATCTTCAAATATTTCCCAGGTCTTTACTCACACAGAGTCAAGCTTATTCTAAAGGTTTTAACTCTTCAAATAAGGAATTCATGTAATCTAGGTCAAATGATCATGATATTAAGATGAACAGCACCATCATATTCACTGCTACAGGATCCTCAAATATTTCATTTTTCACACAATAAGATATCTCCATTGCTTATGTTAAAACCTCTCCAGGTCGGGCGCGGTGGCTCACGCCTGTAACCCCAGCACTTTGGGAGGCCAAGGCAGGTGGATCACTTGAGGTTAGATGTTCGAGACCAGCCTAGACAACATGGTGAAACCCCGTCCCTACTAAAATTATTTTTTTTTAAATTAGCTGGGCATGGTTGAGCACGCCTGTAATCCCAGCTACTCAGGAGGTTGAGGCAGAAGAATCACTTGAACCTCAGAGGCAGAGGTTGCAGTGAGCCAGGATTGTGCCACTGCACTCCAGCCTGGGCAACAGAGAAAGACTCCGTCTCAAAAATAAATAAATAAATAAATAAATAACTACCAGTATTATTTCTAAGGTTGCCAAGGTATAGACAACATAATGACAAAATAAACAAAATTGCCTTTGTCATGAAAACCAAAGAACACATACACATTTCAAATCTTGACAGTTTCTAAAATTTTTTCAAATTATTTTTAAGAACCACCGTTGGCAGGGCAAGGTGGCTCACACCTGTAATCCCAGAACTTCAGGAAGCCAAGGCAGGAGGATCACTTGAGGCCAGGAATTCAAGACCAGCCTGGCCAACATGGTGAAATCTCATCTCTACTAAAATAAAATTACGAAAATACAAAATTAGTGGGCGTGGTGATGCACGCCTGTAATCCCAGCTACTCAGGAGGCTGAGGCACGAGAATTGCTTGAACCCAGGAAGCAGAGGTTTCAGTAAGCCGAGATCACACCACCACACTCCAGCCTGGGCAACAGAGCAAGACTCTCAAAAAAAAAAAAAAAAAAGGGCCAGATTCGTTGGCTCCTGCCTGTAATCCCAGCACTTGGGGAGGCAGCAAAAGTGGGTGGATCACCTGAGGTCAAGAGTTTGAGACCAGCCTGGCCAACATGGCAAAACCCCATCTCTACTAAAAATACAAAAATTAGCCAGGCTCAGTGGTGCACACCTGTAGTCCAGCTACTTGGGAGGCTTAGGCAAGAGAATCACTTGAACCTGGGAGGCAGAGGTTGCAGTGAGCCGAGATCGTGCCACCGTACTCCAGCCTGGGTGACAAAATGAGACTCCATCTCCGGGAAAAAAAAAAAAATCAGCTGGGCGTGGTAGTACATGTCTATAGTCCCAGCAACTCAGGAGGCTGAGGCAGGAGAATCGCTTGGAGCCAGGAGGCAGAGGTTGCAATGAGCCAAGATTGTACCTGCACTCCAGCCTGGGTAACAGAGCAAGACTCTGTATCAAAAAAGAACCACCACAAACTCTTTTTATAAATGGTAACCAAAGCCTAACGTACTTAAGATTAAGAGT
>NW_016814022.1:0-9247 GCF_001698545.2 Rhinopithecus bieti
AAAATAAATAAATAAATAAATAAAAGATAATAAATTTGTGTCATCTTAAACTACTACATTTGTGATAATTTGTTATGGCAGCAACCAAAATCTAAAGCAAGACCTTTAGCAATCTGGATCCAACTTATGTATCCAAAACATCCCAGTGCTCTGAAACATGAATCCACTGCTCCAGTCAAGTGGGTCTCCTTTCGGTCCCTAAACATGCTCATTTGTTTTTAATCCCACACTGCCCCTCCACTCAAACCATTTTTCCTGCCATACCAATTCAGATCCGGTGCTCCAAGTCTGAGTCAGATGCAAGTCCCAACTCTTTCACCTTTTAATTGGTTGCTCAATATGACTTTCCACTTAGGGACTTCCAAGTGTCACAACATGCTCCAAAAATTATGTATTTGGGGGCTGGGCCCAGTGGTTTTCACCTGTGATCTCAGTGCTTTGGGGGAGCTGAGATGGGAGGATGGCATGAGCCTAGGAGTTCGAGGCTGCAGTGAACAATGATCACAGCACTGCGCTCCAGCCTGGGCACCAGAGCAAGGCCCTGTCTCTGAAGAAAAAAAAAGTATATACTTTTGTCATGCGTCTTTACCATTTTCTCTCCCAACAAAACTTTAAGCCCTTTGTGAGCTGAAAGTACATCTCCTTTGTTTTTGTCAAAACATAAAACAACAGATACACAGGAAACATTTCTTAAGAACTTGCTCACTTCACTTTAAAATGCTCACCTGGAGATTTTTACGTATAGAGAATATTTTCTAATTTGCTAAAATAACAAAATTTGAAAAAGTTTTCACAGCATAGTTGATTTCAGCTCGTATCACAGATCAGGTGAGCAGAGTCCTAATGATATGATCCAGCGACAGGAAGTACTTAATTGCATTCATACCAAGCAACTGGATATTCCTTGCTAGGACAGAGTTCTCACCTGACACCTGCTTTCCCACTTTATCCTGTTGCTGAGGACTTAATGCTAACAACATGAAAATCATAATCATACCATGTGGGGACAGCTCACCAATGCTAGTGACAGCGGTATTGTGTCTCATTGCCTAAATAACATCTCCAGCTTTCATTACAGTAGAGAGACCAGAGGAACGATGAAACCTGTTGTCCTCTCAAGAATAAGCTCTCATTTTTCATAATAAAAAGAAGCTAGGCTGAGTGCTGTGGCTCACGCCTGTAATCCTCACACTTTGGGATGAGAATCAACGAGTTCAAGACTAGCCTGGAAAACATAGTTTTAACTTAACAATGAGTCCAAATGCAGGGATGAGAAATGCCAGGGTTTTTGCCACTGCTGGTTTGTGTAGCTGCTGGAAGATCCTGCCTTCCATAAGTGGCCCATCATTTTTAGGCTGAATTTCAGTCATGTTGGTAAAGCCCATTTCTTTTATTGCCTTCAAAGTGTTTTCACTGACAAAATTAGAGAAGCAAATGCAATATCCTCATCCCTCTCATTGTCTGGCTTCCCCCTAGTTTTCTGTTTCTTCAGGAGCCTCGATATCATCTTCTTTGGATTCCCCTTTGTTTTCAGTTTTGGCTTTTTTTTGTATCACGCCCAGCATTAGTCACTATTTTTCTCTTGTTCTCCTTTTCTTTTCTGGTTCTGAATCTAAAGACTGCATTGCTGTTTCTGCACTGGTTAATATGGTAGATTTCTAGTTTTCTTTACCTTTTACATTTTCTACTATTTCTTCAGACATGTCTCCGTTTGGGGTTTCTGACAAGCCCACAATCATAAAACGTTTTAGGGATTTTTTTTTTTAACTTTTCCACCTCCCACTGTTTCTTCTGACACATCTCCATTTTGAGTCTCTGATAGGCTCCCTCCGAGGCCCCCTGTGGCTTTAGGTTTCACTGCTGCCATTTGAAGTTCGGCTTCTCCATCTTCTTGCACAGGAGTGTCATCCATAGGTAAGACGTGTTCTTGGGGAGGCGCCTTCACGTCCTCACAGCAGCACCACCGTATGGGTCCTTTGCTCTCCAAACGGCTTTTCATTAATATGCATGGCACTGAACAAACTTGCTTTATGGACCTCATATAAGCAATCTGAAAGGTAGCAGGTTGTAAAATATCCATGATACTGTTCGGTATTTAAAAACATGTCTTTGTGAATTTTATATATGCCATAATTATCCTCATTGCACTCTTACAGACGATAACCAACAGATTTAGACACTATCCAGTAAGAAAACATTTTTTATACCAATGCTACCAACTTTTATTATAAATTGCATCTATTTTAATGCAGAGTCATTCAGGGAACATCTACTGAGTACTGACTATATGGTTAAAACTTTCCACTTGCTATAAGTAGTTTAACTGAGATAAAACTTGGTTTCTCCCCTTCTAAGAACATGAAGCCTCAGTGATCTGGCCATTCCCTAACTTTCCAGCTGCAGTTCCCACCAATCCCTGCCCACACAAGATACACACCATGAGGTCTGGGTTCTGTGACCTTGTTCATGCTGTCTTCGTTGCCTAAAATTGTTCTATCTCCTAACTCCCCCAGCCTAGTTAGTTAATCCCAATTCATCATTTGGAACTCAGTTTAATGTCATCGCATCCAGGAATCTTCCTTACCTGCCCCTGCTTCACTTAGACCACCTTACCCCCTAAAGATTATGACTTTTTTGAGGGCAGGAATGAGATCTGTATCAGTTTTGTAACCTTGGGACCTAAAATTGTACCTGGCACATAGTAGAATCTCAACCAATACCTGTTGAAAGGAAAAGTTTTAAGCATAGTGGTTAACTCCAGTAGCTCATAAGAAAGTCAAAACAGGGATGCAAATATTAAATATCAGCATAAGATGTATCACAGGATGGAATAGGTATATTTGTTTCCTGGAGCTGCTGTACAAACTACCACAAATGTGGTAGTTTAAAAGAGAAATGTATTCTCTCACAATTCTGGAGGTCAGAAGTCCAAAACCAAGATGCTGAGAGGACCACACTCCCTCCAAGGGTTCTAGGGTAGATTTCTTTCCATGTCTCCTTCCTAGTTTCTAAGGGTGGCTGGCAACCCCAGTGTCACTTGGTTTGTAGCCGCAGCATTCCAATCTCTCTTTCTTTACATTGCCTTCTCTTTTGTGTATCTGTCTTATAAAGATATAAGTGATGGCATTTAGTGCCCATTCAGATAATTCAGGATAAACCCCTCCTCTCAAGATTCTTAATCACATCTTTTGCAACATAAGGTAATATTTCCTCTTTTAACACATAGGGTAATATTCACAGGTTCCAGGGATTTGGATGTGTATATATGTTCTCAGGATCACCATTCAATACACTATAGTATGTGTAAGTTAGTGAGGCATCCAGGAAAAGTCATGAGAATTCAGAAGGAAGAGAGCACAACGCACCGAAGTGACAGTCAGATGGTCTTAACACTTTAAAGTGTCAAGGTAATTGGTGGTTATCACCATGGCTCCTTTGAGGTAGCCCAGTGATGCCAATTTCCTTGAAGAAGAAACTGAAGAAAGAAAAGGATGTGTGCATATTGCAGAAAGACTAGTGATGAGGCCAAAATCAGGATTTAACTCTCTTCTCTTCAATCCTTGATTTATTACCTATACCCTTTTACCATCCAAAATAAAGACAGATAAATGGCAGACACATCACAGAGCTGCTGCATATTATTTAAATGCCAGATTTTCAGTTTCTTCTTTATTCTTGCGAAGTTCTCATAGCAGAGAAGTTAATGCAATACTCTGGACAAAAGAAGTGCAGTATCAAAGCTGGGGGCTTCCCATAGTCAACAAATACTGACTCGGCATCTGCCCTCAGCAAAATATTGTGAGGAATATGAAGAATAATTAGACATGCATTCATGCTCAAGGAGTTACCATCTCATAGAAGACATGTGATCAGGTAACAAGCAGAAGGTAGTAATTCTCATGTGGCCCAGATAGAAGACTGTGGGAGTTTAGAGCTAGAGAGATCATTCCTGGCTGCAGTCATGAGGAAAGTCTTCATGGAGCAGATGGCATTTGAACAGGGCATTGAATGGAAAGCACTTTAATAAGTAGAACTGGAGGTGAAGAAGACAGAGGAATGATCTAGGGCAACTTAAGCAGGGTGGATAATATTTTTTTTTTAAGTGTGGAGATGAAAGACTAGAAAGTGTGTTGGGGAATGAGACATTCAGGGTATATGCAAAGAACCTGGGAGATAAAAATGAAAAGAAAAATTGTTATATCTGGTTCTTGACTGTCAAGCAAATGATATGGACTTTCTTAACTAGGCATGAAGCTGTCATTAAACATATTCTGAGTAAAGAAAAGACATAATCAGATATAATCAGAGTTGTTTGAGAATATCACTCTGGCATTGGTGTGAAAGATACATTAGAAGGCAGGAGAGGCTAGATGCTGGAAAATTATTGCAATAGAACAGACAGAAGCTAAATAAAGGTCTTGATTAGGGAGGCGGCCATGTGAAAGGCATGTGAAAAAAGAAGTGAGAGCAATTTCAAAGAAAATTCAATAGGATATAACGGCTTATTGGAGATATGGGATTGAAGACATAGGAGACATCAGAGACAAGTTTGAGATTGAAATATAGTAATGTAAAATAGTGATGACTTTAGAAGAATCTGGAAAGTCAGGAGGAGGGACACGTTTAACAAATGATTAACAAAAATGATTAACCTAGTTTACAAATGTGAAGTTTCAAGAACCAGCAGGATATAGATACTAAGAAGGACATGAATGTAAGAATCATTCCCATGGAGAAAATAATTGAAGTCACAGAAATTTATACCATCACAAAGAAAGGGGAAGAACTCCTAAAGTTTAAGGAATGTCCATCATAATTAATGAATGGTAGAAGAACAGAAGCTAGCCAAGAACATCAAGAGCAAGAAGTGATTTGACCAAAGAAGAAACCGGAGTCCAAATGATGAAGTTAATAGAATTTAAGAGAGAGGAGAACTTCAAGGCGGGGTCATTAATATCAAGTAGTTTAAATTCTAAAAATGTATTATCAAGGGGGAGCTGATTATAATCTTGACACAATCTTGTACACCATAATCCTAAATGTTGAAATCCTGAAAGATCAAAATCCCTAAAGTCTAAAATCCCAGAAATGTATTTCAGGAAAAAATAATTTTAAAAGTTCTTTAAAAGATATTTCACACTTTAAAAGGGAGGGTTTATTTCAGAAACATATCACAACAGAACATTTCATAGGCTACTTCACACAATAATATAGGCAATAATAATGTACATATTGTTGCAAACATAAATACTCTCATACACTAACAACAATCACACAGGTATAACAGTTATGAGCAAACCATATGCATAAATATAATAAAAAAGGAAATGTATAAAAAGGGAAACACATAAATACATGGCAACTTGGTTAGTAATTGTGTGCACTCAGGTTTATAACTACAGTCATTGGAAATACTGTGATGACAACTGCGTAGATCAATCAAAACCCACAATGGGTCACACTGCACAAGCAGTTGCCCAAGCAGCTAAGATCTCTAGAAATCTTACGCCTTTCACAAATCCAGATGTACAAAAAGCACATCTCTTCATTTATTAAGGAAGTGTCAATGTTTTTACACACGCACAATGCTTATACACAAAGGCCGCGTTGTATGCAGAGACCAAATTGCCAGGAGATGATGGCTCATGCCTGTAATCCCAGCACTTTGGGAAGCTGAGGTGGGAAGATCATTTGAGGTCAGGAGTTCAAGACCAGCCTGGACAACATGGTGAAACCCCGTCTCTACTGAAAATTAAAAAAAAAAAAGAAAAAAAAAGCCAGGCATGGTGTCACATGCCTGTAATCCCAGCTACTCAGGAGGCTGAGGCAGGAGAATCACTCCCAGGAGGCAGAGGCTACAGTAACCCGAGATCGCACCACTGCACTCCAGCCTGGGCAACAGCTGTCTCAAAAAAAGAGTAATCGGTAGTAAATACAAATGTTTCAAGACGTTTGAGGATAAAATCCAAAAGCCAATATCAGAGGAGGAAATAGAGTCAAAAGAAAGATGACATGTTTAGGTGTTTGGTGCAGTTTTCTTTTCAGAATAAATGGTTACATTTCAATAAACATTTATTTAGTGCCTACATTGTGCTGGCTGACAAGATCCAGAGATGATTAGAACTTGATCCTTACTCTCAAGCAGTATACAATTTAGTGGAGAAAACAGAAATGTAAATACATTGCTCAACCTGAAGCCAGGTAACCAGCAGACTATGGAAGCAAAGAGGAGCATTAGCCTGGTGGCCTGGTTTGGGGAAAGGGGAGGTGATGGGGCTGAAGGGCCTCCGGAACAGATAATACCTATTGACTCTGAAGGGAGAACTAGAAGCTGGGCTGGCATATTTAAACAAAGGTGTAGGGAAGAAAAGTACCACATGTGTTTTCTACAAAGACAAAGAATCTTACCGGAGGGAAAACATTGATAAGAGAGAAAGTAAGAATGGCAGCTTGTTTCTGAGTGAGGTGGGAAAGGATGAAATCAGACAGGCCAGTCAAGGTATTAGCCTTTTTTAGGAAGATACAAGAGAGAAAGAGACAAAAATTGATGAAGAAACAGGGCAATAGTCAAGTAGCAAAGAAAATGGCTGAAGGAACAAGGTGTTTTCCTCTTTCCTTTTATAAAATGGAAGGTCAACCACCTGCTCAGAGCAGAGTCAGGGCCAGGAAGGGCAGGGAAGCGATGGTTACTAGATGAACAGTCTTTCATTCTTTTAAAATAGAAGCATTGATTTAAATCATAGGTAGTCTGGGGCACTGTCTCTTTCTAATGTATCTATTGTGAGAGCCAGGAGGTGCAAAGCTTGGGCTCTGGAGACAGATTGCCTGTGACTGTTTTGTCTGTGTCACATATTAAGGATGAGATGCAAGTGGTTTTATGATGTAAATAAGCTCTCTGCACCTGTGTCTGCTCATCTGTAAATCAGACAAATAGTATCTAAGTCCTAGGTTTGCTATAAGGAATAAGAGAACTCATACATGTAGAATGCTGAAAACAGTGCCCAGCACATAAGAGGTACACAAAAAGCTTTAGCTCTTAGCATTAGTAGACCACTGCTAGCCACTAGAACTTTCTGAGATAGACATTCCACTGTGTTGTCTAATACAGCAATCACCAGCCACACGTTGCTATTGAGCACAGGAACTGTGGCTAGCGTAACTGAAATTTTCATTTTTATTCATTTAAATTCAAAAAGCCATATACAGCTGGGCAGAAGACAGAGCAATCTTTTTTTTTTTTTTTTTTTTTTAAGTTCCAGGATACAAGTACAGGACGTGCAGGTTTGTTACATAGGTAAATGTGTGCCATGGTGGCTTGCTGCACCTATCAACCCATCACCTAGGTATAAAGCCCTGCATGAATTAGTTATTTATTATGATACTCCTCCCCCACCAGCCCCTACAAAAGGTCCCAGTGTATGTTGGTCCCCTCCCTGTGTCTATGTGTTCTCATTGTTCGCTCCTGCTTATAAGTGAGAATATACAATTTTGGTGTTCTGTTCCTGTATTAGTTTGCTGAGGATAATGGCTTCCAGCTTCTTCTTTGTAGAAAGTAAAAGTTCCTCTTTAATGTTTCCCTTCTTGTTAAAGAATAAGTCATAAGTGTTAGAAATAATAGTTTCTTTTAAAGACTAACTTTATGCTAGACATGCTCACAGGCGCATAGTACATTCTATGACCTTGTACTTTAATCAAGATATCTGTGCTGGACATGCTCACAGGCATGTCCCAACTCGCAGCCTATGTCCCTTCCTTATTTGGGAATGTTATTACTCTTCTAAGTATTTTCATAAGCAACTTCCTCCTTTCCTTTGATCTTCTCTGCCATTTTCTCTTTAGGAAAAGTTTTAAACCTTTAGCCAACCAGGAGCAGCCTAGACTGTGAGGTCCAATTCCAGCCAATGGAATCAGGACATAGCAGTAGGGTCCGGATACATCAGACATAAATATTTTTACCCTCTTTGTTCAGTGTGCTCTCGTGGCAAGACTGTTGGTGAACAGCACCCTTTCTGCGGAAGTAAAGGTTGCCTTGCTGAGAGATCCTTTGTCTCCATGCTGACTTTTCTTGGTGACACCGATTATCTGCTTCTAACATCTGTGTTTCTGCAAATGACATGATCTCATTCCTTTTTGTGGCTGCATAGTATTCCGTGGTGTATAAGTAACACATTTCCTTTATCCAGTCTATCATTGATGGGCATTTGGGTTGATTCCATGTCTTTGCTATCATGAATAGTGTTGCAATGAACATACGTGTCCACGTATCTTTATAATAGAATGATTTATATTCCTTTGGGTATATACCCAATAATGAGATTGCTGAGTCAAATGGTATTTCTGGTTCTAGATCCCTGAGGAATTGCCACACTGTCTTTCACAATGGTTGAACTAATTTACACTCCCACCAACAGTGTAAAAGCATTCCTATTAGTTCCCAGTCTCGCCAGCATCTGTTTCTTGACTTTTTAATAATTTCCATTCTGACTGGCATAAGATGGTATCTCACTATGGTTTTGATTTACATTTCTCTAATGATCAGGGATGTTGAGCTCTTTTCATATGTTTGTCAGAGCAACCACTTTAAACAGGGTTTTATTGGTATACAAAAAGGTTCAGAGTTCTATCCCCCAACAACGCTGGCCCTGAAGTGCTGTAGAATAGGCCCAACCAATTAAGGATAGAGCTATAACTCTTAGGACACAGCTTTATTTTGTTGGTGCTGATGATCAAAGATAACATGGAGAAAAAATGTGCTCACAACTCCTGTACCTCCAGGGGAGGTTTCAGTAGCCAGTAGGATATTTGTTAGATACACAAGAAGCAAGTGGCATCTCCCCAAGAGAATAGAACAGAGATTCAACCAACTTTCTGCTGAAGTGGGCCATTAAGAAGATGGCTGGAGTCCTAAGTGAAACAAGGAGCTGCCAGCCAAATGGTTTCTTGAACCCTGTTAATGTGTGATGACAAAGGAGTAATTTCACATCAGAGACACCAAAAAGCCAGTATCATAGTCTGTGCAACAATACGAAATTCAGATGGTCTACAGTATTGCTAAAACACAAAGGGAGAGGTGAGGAAGGTTATCCATGAATAATGCATTTCCTTTTGTGGAAGCAGGAGGAAAAGAAACAAATGGATCATTAATGGGCTTAATGCGATTAGGCTTCACGGTGGGGCAGGGGCCAGCAGAAGCTCTTGCCAGCAACACCACCAGCAGAGGAGACTGCTGTGAAGTGGCGGGGGGGGG
>NW_016814022.1:9600-24058 GCF_001698545.2 Rhinopithecus bieti
GGGGGGCAAGAGTTGGTGGTAACGTTATTTTGGAGTTGCTGCTTTTTCTTACCAGTATCCAAAACCTCTTCTTGAATTCAAGATTAGTTGCATTATCTGTTTTTTGTGGGGAGGTTTGTTCGTTTATTTGTTTGTTTGTTTTGAGATGGAGTTTCGCTCTTGTTGCCCAGGCTGGAGTGCAATGGTGCGATCTCAGCTCACCACAACCTCCACATCCCGGGTTCAAGCGATTCTCCTGCCTCAGCCTCCCAAGTAGCTGAGATTACAGGCATGCACCACCACTCCCAGCTGATTTTGTATTTTTAGTAGAAACAGGGTTTCTCCATGTTGGTTAGGCTGGTCTCAAACCCTAACCTCAGGTAATTCACCTGCCTCAGTCTCCCAAAGTGCTGGGATTACAGGCGTGAACCACTGTACCCAGCCTGTTATCTCTGTTTCCAGAGCAAAATAGCCCAGTGGTGAAAACATCATTTTCCTGAGAATATATGAAAAGGTATTATCACATTTGAAAAGCTTAATTAATATGATAATGTGGAGAAATTAAGGATAAAGCAACCTAAAAAAACAGGAATTAAGTAAAGAATAAAACATTCTTGAACATTGCCAAGAAAATAGACATACAAAAGTTGCAAGTTGTAGCTTGCTTTATGCAATAACGCACTTTGCTGTAAAGTAGCATACCTTGATCTTTTCAAAATCAGACATTTGAAACTTACTAATAGATTTCACTATTTAGAGGCATTCTGTGTGTATATATGAAAAAAATTCCTTTATGGTGTAAATAATCTATCTAATCATGATCCCATTGCAGGAATTTCTCTTTCTGTTCCATGGAATAGTTGCAGACTCTTCAGTCCAGCAGACCTAGGTTCCAACTGAGCTCTGCTTCGTATTGATTTTGTGACTTTGGGGGAGTTACTTTACCTTGATGAGCCTCAATTTCCATAACAGTAAAATGGCAACAATATATACAGAATGTCATAGAACTCTATGCCTATAGAAAATACTTAAGGGTGCCTGAATAATAGTCAAGGCTTAAAAAATGTTACTGACTCCTTCAGGAAGGGGTCAGGGTATGCATTCTCCTAAGAGGAATCAGATTCCACAAACGTTCAACATGCCAAGGGCCAACTTGACTCTGGTTTAGACACAGAAACCAAGAACACTTAGCTCTAGGAATCCTTCTCCCAGGGAACAACACTTATCTTGGTGGCTCTTTTAGGTATTAAGGATAAATCAGAGAAGATTTGGGTGACCAGGAATAAAGAAGCAGCTACTACATCAGTCTCCAGATAAAACCCTAACTTCAAGGAATTTTCCATGAGGCTATTACGACCCGGGCTCCAACTGGCACTAAACTGTGACCCACCCTGACTCCATCTACCATCCCAACCCCCAGTGCCAGGCTACTGCCACAGGCCTTGCATTCTCAACTGGTCAGCTAAACTTACTGGTCCCATCTAGAACAAGGAATGCTGCCTAGTCCATCAGATGTGAGGGTTTGATTTTCAAATATCATCTTTCCTAACATTGAACAATGTGTGTTTGTACTATAGCAAAAGAAACACGAGTGTGTTTTGGAAAAGCAAACTGCTAGCCTCATCTGAGGCAGGCAATGGGGACAGACATAGTCAGTGTTGGCAATGAGTGGCACAGGGGTTTGGCATAGGTCAGAGGTTGGACACAGCGTGGAACAAGAAGTTGCCCTGGAGTTAGTCAAGCCAAGTTAGAATGGCCTGACACCAGAGCAGACAGAGGCCAGAGGTCAGGCACTGGTTCATCAAGGAGGGAGAGCTCCAGGCAGGGACAGTCCTGTTTGTGTTCTAGGTTTTTATTAGCGAAATTGACCTGGAAGCTTGTAACTTCTAGACTTCTAACTTCAGAGCTTCATAATTCCAGTAGTAGCTCAGACTCCTCTTGGAGGAGAGTCTCTAGATTCTAGAGAAACCATAGTCTTTGTATGCCAGCTGTAGTACTCATGAAATTGGAAAGCATCCTTATGCTCCTATGAATATCTGGTTCCATTTAATAGGAAGAACAATTGTCTAGCCTGACTGAAGCCCTCAAAGAAACACTATATCTTCATGAAATCATATCCTCATTATCCTTAGAAAATTTATGAGAATTCAAATTTTCCCCTCTCCTCTTTTCCCCTTTCTCCTCTTCTTTAAGGCAGGAAGTTAGCATCAGGCTAAAATCCTAAAACATTTAGAGAATAGGCTATTAGAAGGATGCTGCAAACTGGCTTATTGATGCAAACTGATGGTCGGGATAAATACGGGGATTGTTTGAAAAAGATACAGATCTCGAACATACAAGATCTCTGTAACTCAGCCCTCAACACGTATCTGTGGCCATGACACACTTGCCACAATGGCATGTCCAGATTTTAGGGTCTGGCCTTAACAAACAAGCCCAATGTCAGTGGTGTGGATGCAGGGGAGAAATTCTACTGGCCACTGTCTTGATCCTTAAGGATAAAACCCAGTGTTATCATGAGTTTCACTAAGGATAGCTCTATTGTAGTAAAGTGAATTGTATCACTTTGAAAGTGGAATTCACTTAGAGACAAATATATATATATATTTACAATCATCTAGGAACTGTATCCCATTTCTAATCAGTGCTTCAGTATTCTTCACAAGCATCCACAGGAATCCCTATCTCCTGCACAAAACCAATGAACAAGACACTAAACATTCTAAGACTTCTCTCACTCTCCACTTTTATTTAGAAAACTAACAAGAATTTGAGTCCTATGTTGACCCAACAATGAGTTATATGATGGGGCAGAACACACTCATATCTCCTTTTCTTGAAATCCTTGTGGAAAATGCATATAATGTTACAGATGGCTTACCAACCTCATAAACAAGACCTGAGAATTTCTAAAACTCTTCAGTTCCTTGTAAGAAGCCCACATTCCTGTGAAATACAAATAGCTACAGAGACATGCCCTGAACCAAAACTTTATTTCCATTTCAAGGAAACTGACTCAAAATATCACCCTGAAACGTAGACGTAAGAAAAATAGCAACCCAGATGTTCCATTTTCCGCTCAGCTGTGAATGCTTGCAGCAGGTCTTGCTAATCCTGAGTGCAGGTGAGAGCCAAATTATAATAATGGAAAACACCTGTGGACTCAAACCTCCTATACTCTAACTTTGACACACTGGCCCCAGGTGGGCCTTTATCACAAAGCGCTGGCTCTTGTTTGTTAATAGAACAGCATCATGAACAGATACGGTCAGAGTAATTTCCAAGAAAGGATTACAATTAAAGCCTCTGGACTATTCCAAGGGTGTCTGTAATGGTTAATATTGAGTGTCAACTTGACTGGATTGAAGAATGCAAAGTATTGTTCCGAGGTGTGTCTGTGATGGTATTGCCAAAGGAGATTAACATTTGTTTTGAGTCAGTGGACTAGAAGGAGGAGACCCACCTTCATTCTGGGAGGGCACTATCTAATCAGCTGCCAGAGCAGCTACAATAAAGCAGACCAGAGAACGTGGAAGGACTAGATTTGCTGCGTCTTCCAGCCTTTATCTTTCTCCCATGCTGGATGCTTCCTGCCCTCAGTCATCAGACTCCAAGTTCTTCAGCTTTTGGACTCTTGGACTTGGACCAGTGTTTGCCAGGGGCTCTCGGACCTTTGGCCACACACTGAAGGCTGCGCTGTCAGCTTCCCTACTTTTGAGGTTTTGGGATTTGGACTGATCCACCACTGGCTTCCTTGCTCCTCAACTTGCAGATGGCCTATTGTGTGCCTTTACCTTGTGATCATGGGAGTCAATCCTCCTTAATAAACTCCCTCTCATATATAGATCTGTCTTACTAGTTCTGTCCCTCTAGAGAAGCCTAATACAGTGTCTCTCTGATATTCCACCATCTCTGTACCCTAATAAATTCTCTTTTCCACTTCTTCCAAAGCTTACCTCTTTTCTCTTATTTTGTCTAGGATTTAAAGTGAAATTTGTGGGGAAGAGGAAGCTACAGCTCATATTTCAAGGACTTGGAGCTGGAAGAAGACATTCACTGTTTCCCACCCTTTTCCCCAGCAGAAACCATCTCTATCTATCTCCCAGACCCTATTTATTGTATTTATTATCTGTGATGCACTTCACACACTATATGTAGTAGAGTTCCCTAAGATTCTCTTTAATTCATCTTAATAACCCATTTATTGAGCACTTATTATGACAAATCAATATATTAAAATGTTTCTTTCCACATGTGGTTTTGTGGAACACACACGAAATATGAAAGACCTGCTGTCTGAACACTCTCATCTCTGGGCCATAAGAACTCAAACAGCCGCAAGAGCAATCAACAATTCCTTGTTCACTACTCACTTGCAAAACCTGTTTTAGAAATGAAATGGGATAATCTATCCAGCTGATAACCTAAAGTGAGTTATGTACCTTTTAGCACAGTCTGGCCCAATGTCCCCCTTCTTACATTTCTTGGTGTTGGTTGGTTTTGTTCGTTTCTTGTGGGGTTTTTATTTTTTTGCCATTTTCTTTTCTCCTTTAAAATAATAGACATGGTAATTCATTTGTGATGCACTGAGAATCTTAATCTGGCACCAGCATTACTGGTAAATTGCTTCCTTTCAGCATGAGATAGGGCAGCTTACACTTGCTGCAATGTACAAGACAGCCATTTCCATGCCTATACACAATAACAAGCTAAAGCTCACATTTTTAAACATAACATCTACGTTTCTTTCTCAGAAGACAAGTGAAAACATGATGGTTTATTTTGGATGTGGAGGAGAAAGAATTCCAACAAACCACCATAGCAAAACACCCCAGTTAGCTTAAATATTTTGGAGGATTTGGGGTGGGGAGAGGGGATTACAGAAGAGAACTAATTACCTGTTTACTACCTCAGTATCAAATTATAACCATTCACTAACTGAATCCAAGAATCACTGAATTCTAATTGACCTAGGATGCTGGGCAATGAAAAAAGGCCAGGACTGCTAAATTCAATGTTATGAGAATACCTCATAATTTGTCATATTGTCTTTTTTCTTCCTTAATTTTCTAATAAGAACCCCTCTAGTTCAGCAATTTCTTTAGGGCCACTTAATGTTCTCACATAGGGGGCTTGGCTGTTGCAGTGTTTCTTGGTCAATGGGAGATTGATTGTACCAGCCAGCCCCAGAAGTCTGGACCTCCCTTGCTCTGTACCCATTTGCCATGTGGCGTTACTCAGGTGAAAAAGCAGCCAAGTCTCTCATTTAGAGCTAACTTCCGTAGCCTAACAAAAGACAAATCTCCTATTAATCAAGAGCAGCACAGTCTTTGAGTTGAAGATGCTAACAGCTGTGCCAATACAAAGGAAAATATTTTCTGCATTATCTGCCTAATGTAAAAGCTGTGTCACATCTGTGTACAGGGCCGACTGCTAGAGTGCACTGCATTTTTAGCAAGGCAGCCAGAATTCCAACAGGAATATGCCATTCAACGGGCAAATGCAGCAGAGCTCTTATATCATCTCGAATTTTCCCAAGAAGCTGATATTTCCAAATATGTAAGAGGTACACCTTCAGCTCTTTCTACTCATCATTTTTGATGTTTTGATTCTGGCTACCAAATCCACAATTAAACCAGCAAAAATTGCAATTGCTATGATCTCCCTTCACTTTGGCTTGCCTATTCTTAGCATTACTAACTTTAACGCTGCCAGACAGAAAGCCGTTGACTTTCCCTCTGAGATAGACAATGGTTTAACATGCAATCACTGGCCCCTCTTCTTCCCAATTCGATGTTTATTGCTAGCCTGGTGGCACACCCCAGACTGACTGTACCGGTTCTTAGTCTGAAAAGCAGGCATCAGTCTTCACATTTCCAAGAGAAATGCCCCCTCTTGTGGTATTTGCTGATACTGCAGTCCTCATTTCCAGCAACAGAGCTGTGACACCCCACTTCCCACACATAGACATGTGGGGTTACTAGGAACTCCAGCCCACCCAGTATTGAAAATGTTGAGCTTTTTGCTGTGAGAGCTGAATCCTCTCTAACTGCATCAGGCTTTCAGATATAGATTGAACTGTATGAAAGTGCCAACAGTCAACCCTTTTTGACCTATAAAGCAGCAATTTCATACAGTTCAGTGTAAGCTGGGGAGAGAACTTCTTAGCTGAGCCCTGTGAATGGCAGCCAAGAGTGGAAATCTTTTCTACTCTAGTAACTACATTAAGGCACAATAAGGTAGAAAGGGAGTTCAGTATATTATCTCTAGAATAAATAAATGTTTTTCAAGCCCTATATGGTAGACACTTTGCCAAGTTATGAACATAACCTTCTTAGGTTTCTTGTTCAATTGGCAGTTGATTATAAGGGCAAACTTAGAAAGATGGACTTTCTAGATTTGTCATTTATTAGGGACCACTGGTAAAATAATGGCAAAACTATTTCTACCCCAGCACAAGCAGCTAGTTCTCTGAACAGGTTTATTTGTCTCAATGCAAATAAAGTAATGCAAAATGGGATGCTGTAGTTCCTTCTGTAGATGTAATTATTTTGTAAGTATCCTATTTATTTGTTTTTAATATGAGACAATAGTGTGATTATGCCAACTCATCATTTTCAGCAATGTTAATTCATCATGCTAGCAAATTCTAAAAATAAAATTTTAATTATGTAATATTTAAAATCATTGATGTCAAATGGGAATAAACATCTGCAACCTCATATCAGAGATGCCTTATAATAAATAAACAGTTCCTAGAAATCAATAAGAAAAATCAACTCAGTATTGCAAAGAATGTTATTAGATGATTCACACATTTTTTAAAAAATCGTTTTAAACACAGGAAAGATGGTTGACTTCACTCAAAATTAGAGCTATGAAAACTTAACTGACATTAAAATATTATATTTACCTTTCAGTCTGGCAAATTTAAAACTTTGTTGACACCCTCTTGGCAAGGTTATGAAGAAACAGTTACTCACAACATTTCTACTGTAAGTATAAATTGACACACTTCCTAGAAAGTACAATTTAACAAACTAACCACATCACAAATACATACACTCTAGGACTCAGCAAATTTCATGTCTAGGAACATACCCTGCAAGTTTTCTTATAAACATATATGATGTCTGCAAAATGGTAACTGCAGAATTACTTGTACTAGCACAAAATTGCAAACAACCTACAAGTTAGTCAATAAGAATACAGTTAAATAAAGTACATCCATAGAATGGAATATGATCCAGCTGTTAAGGAAAAAAAAACACGTAGGAAGCTCTCCATGTACCAGTGCAGAACATTTCCAAGATAAATTATTTGGAGAAAAAAATAAAGGTATGGAACAATATGCATAATATGGTACTTTTTAGTTATAGCAGGAGAGATAATATATACTTTTTCTTTTTTTTTTTCTTTTTTTTGACAGAGTCTCATTCTGTTGCCCAGGCTGGAGTGCAGTGGTGTGATCTCAGCTCACTGCAACCTCCACCTCCTAGGTTCAAGCGATCCTCATGCCTCAGCCTCCCTAGAAGCTGGGATTATATGTGCACACCACCACGCTCAACTAATTTTTGTATTTTTTAGTAAAGACAGGGTTTTGCCAAGTTGGCCAGGCTGGTCTCAAACTCCTGACCGCAGGTGATCTGCCTGTCTCAGCCTCCCAAAGTGCTGGGATTATAGGCATGAGCCACCAAGCCCAGCCTAATGTATCTATTAATATCTATTATCTAATATTAATATACCTGTTATCTAAGAATAATATGCTTTATAAACATAAAGAAACTTTAGAAAAATACCCATGAAAGTAATAACATTGGTCCATGGAAATAGACCAGATTGTGGAAAGAAAATGTGTCACTGCATTCTTATGTGGGGCTGGAGGAGAGGGGAAACACATGGAAATAGCACATAGACATTAAATGTAATAGAATCATTTATGTCAGTAGATTTTAAAAAATCCCTCTTGTATCTTCAACAGATTTAATGAATTGTGTGTTGATGTGTAGGAAGAGTGTAAGTAAAACTGTTTAGGGCTTCCTTAACATTATTCCTTCATGCTGAAACTCTTGTCTGGCCCCAAACAAGCTAAGGGTGCCGATTCTCAGCTCACCAGCAGTAACAGAATTCAAAACCCAGTGGAGCACCTGACCCCAAGATAAGAGCTCTGCTTAGTGCCCAACTTTTCTTCAAGACCTCAGGCCACTTTTAGCTTGACAGCAGATGTCCAACAGCCGGCAAATGAGCCAGTGTTGCTTGTTTCCATGTGAAATAAGTTTAACTAATACTTAAATAATTTAAAAGACAAGCAGTTCTCAGTCCTTCGGAGCCCTTTTCTTTCTGCTACTGTCAATATTCATGCATTAATTCATAACTCTGAGCACCTACGATACATTGCTTGCTGCTCTAGAAGCACCAGGTGGACAGCTCAAGAGTGCCCCGAAAACGCCGCAGCTTGAATGACACATTCCAGGGTCAAGACTTAGCCGCGGGACTATTTCACTCCTTGTTATTGACCTCCAAGAAGTTGAAATTTAGTGATTCACAGCTTAAGGGGGAGAGCATAAACAAGCCCACGCACAAACCCAGAAAGAAATCGAGTTAAAGGAGAGGACATAAGATTGTTGAGCTTGGCAAAGTGATAAGTGGTGCATGAGTCTTTCGCCCCTAAAAACAGTGGATTTAAGTACACACATGCATATACACCACTGACTAGATGTGTGACTGGGGCAGTCATTTCACTTTCCAACATTCCACATCTGTTCCCTAAAAGGTGAGAGAGCTTGAGTTAGATCAATGCTTCCCAACCTTTTTCTGTCATCACACCACTACAGAGCCTTTTTAGACTCTTTTCCCATATCACCCTCCATCATAAAATATCAATGCCACAGTTAAACTGTACAGCTGAATATGTACTGTATGTATATCTGCACTTTATACATAAAGAGTATTTTTTTTTATCTCCCAAGAGAATGCATCAATTATATCCACAAGAAGGATCTACAAGATTTCTTCTTACTTTAAAACCAGGAGGATGATGCAGTGTTGTGAAGAATAAGAGCATGTACTTAGGTAACAGATGGATTTAAGTCCAAATCCTAACTCCACCTCTTGCTTATCACATGACCTTGAATATGCTATTTAACTTCTCTGATACTAAGTATCTTCATGTGTAAAACTGGTGGAATGATACCTTTCATAAAGGGTTGTCATAAACATCAACTGAGGCAAAGTGGGTAAAGCCCGGCACACTGAACCTGGCACACTAAGCAATCAGTAATTGGTAACTTTTCACTTGGTTTATTTAAAATAAATCTATACCTTATATCTGTATATCTAAAAAGTTAAACACTGATCACAATATATGCAATAACTATAATCAATAAGTCAACAACCTATAATGTACTTTCATTTGTACCTGTAATGTAGCCCCAAATGCCAGCTTCTATCATGACTTCAAAATTCCATTCAACTTTCAAGACCGAGATTAAATGTCACCTGCTTCAATGAAACTTTCCTCAGTTTCACTGAATGCAGATCTCCCCATCCTGTCAGCACCCATGGTGTACTCTGTTTATATCACTAAGGAGTCAAACATATTCCACTTTATAATTTATATTGATCTTAATTAGTGCCTTAAGTATAGGAAATCTGTTTTACTCCTCTTTGCTGCGCGCGCACACACACACACACACACACACACTCAACATAATAGATTTTCAGTAACTATTTGCTAGACCAATGAATTCGTGGTAAAAAGTTGAATCCCAAAGATCAAACGTCACATTAGTACATTAACAACAAAAGGAAAAAGATAGTCTTATATTAACATCTGTGTTAACATAATGACCTATAAGAGAAATTAAAATATAGGTAGAATTTTTTAAATTTTAAATCCTGAACATGAATCCCAAGTAAAAGCTCATCTTCCTATATCATAGAGGTTGATGTAAAATCCTAATACAAATCAAACTTGACTTCTATGAAAAGTGTACAGCGTGTCTGTGTATCAGCCAGAAGAGTATTCTGGATCTCTACTCTATCAGTTACCGCTGGTCATTCTTTGTCATGCTCTTGTCTCAGCTGGGGAAATTCTGTGATAAGAGAAACGCATACGTCAACTGTAATAGCAGAAAGCAAAGAGAAGCCGGAAAGAGAGAGTAACTATGTGAAGCATTTGTGTTTTAGACCCTATGATGTTTTAAGCATATACCTAACGCTTTTTACACATGCTGAATAATCAGGCTAATTAAAAAGCCCATATAGCTCTTGTTAAAATCTGTTCAAATTTTTTGGAGCACCTGTTATAACAGAATGCCCACAGACTTGATAGTTTAGAGCCAAGACACCTGCTACCTTATGTCTCACAGTATGTTCAGTTTTATACTGTTAGCAAAAAAATAAATACTTTTTGACATTTAGCAATCTTATACAAGAGATATGAAATTATCAGGAAGGAATGATAGTTTAACCCCTCCTGTGCTGCTCTGGGAAACCACACCCTTTCTTCTCTAGAAGGAAATGGATTTCTAATTTTGTCCCATGAAGTTACTACGGCTTCTCTAAACATCTCTAATTATGCAAGGTTTTCTAAAGAGTACAAGTATCTTCTTGGAAGCTTGAAGCAGGGAATTTTCTAGTCTAAATAAGTTCTCAGTGAGCTAACTTAGACACATGCATTTAAGTGATGGCCAATTTACAAATTAGCTTTTCAGTGAGCCCTTTAACAAAGCACGTGACTGTTTTGACTTAGTCAACTGTTTATGAAATCCCAAGTCAGGTTTGATGTGATTAATCCTGGTGATGTTTTTAACAGAACTTTACTTGAAAATGCATTCACTTTTGAAGAACTATTATCATAATGTTCTCTAGTTAGGAATTTTCAGAGTCCAGACATATAAGTAGGAACATTTGAATATCTCTTTTAGAGTCAATTATATGGTTAATAAACAAGTCTTTTAAGAATGACATTAAAATGGTTTTCAAGATACGTACTTTCTAAACAGCTGCCATTTCACCCATAGTATTTCAGTCCCCTGAGGTCTGAAACGATGCCTCATTTGACTGTGTTAGCTCAAAGTTGGACAAGTAAGGGAACAAATATTTCACAAATATTTCACCTTGGTTAAAAAAAGTCTTTAATTTTATTGTCACAGTTTAAAATTTAATTTATGCCAATAACATTTCTATAACAAAATCTGCCTTTGATCTAGCCATTCCACATCTAGGATTATGTCTACTGTAAAGTCACACATATATAGAAATAAATATAAGAATATAACTTTCAGGATTGTCTATATAGAAAAATATTTGAAACAACATAAATATCTATTGATAGGGACCTGGGTAAATAAATTATAATAGATCAAAATAATGTAATGCTATGTTGTTGTTAAGTGAATAAAGCAGCTTTGTATATAGTGATATGAAACAATCTCTAAGACATACTGTTAAATGAAAAACCTAAAGTATAAGAGCAAACAAATAACCAAACCACACACACACACACACGAAAATTATAGCAGCTGGGCGCAGTGGCTCATGTCTGTAATCTCAGTACTTTGGGAGGCTGGGCTGGGTAGATCACTTGATGTCAGTTCTAGACCATCCTGGCCAACATGGTGAAACTCTGTCTCTACTAAAAATACAAAAATTAGCCAGGCATGGTGGGGTGCACCTGTAATCCCAGCTACTCCGGGGACTGAGGAAGGAGAACTTCTTGAACCTGGGAGGCGGAGGTTGCAGTGAGCCAAGATTGTGCCATTGCACTCTAGCCTAGGTGACAGAATGAGACTCTGTCTCAAAAAACAAAAAAGAAAAGAAAAGAAAATTATAGCAACATTGACTATCCTTGGGAGGAAACACAATAAACTGGTAACAGTGGTTATATCCGAAGGGGAAATTCGAAGATTAGGGGACAGGGATAGGAGAAATACCTGTTTTTCACTAAAAAACTATTTTGTAATTTTAGTTATTTGTATTATGTATACATATTACCTACCAAAATATTTTAAGATGTTAATTATAATAATGTATTAAATTTGGGAGGAAAGAAAAAATGAGATGTATTATGGGCATAGTTTAATGTAACATAATATTGTAAAAGTACTTCAAAATTTCCAGACTGTTACTTGGTTAACTCTAAATCAGTATTTAACAATATAAATCACAATTTAATGTCTAATTATCATGATGAAAACAGCTTTTGAATGTTGAATGTGTATAGCTGTATTCAAATACAAGCTGTTTTGACTTTTAACCAACATACCAGAACTGGGAGTGATTTTATTGCATAATTAGAAAACAAACTGGAATATATTTTAAGATGTTTTTTAAAGATAATGGGAGGCATTTTTAAATGTTCAAGAGAAATGATGTTTTAATTCCTATACATTTATCAGAAGGGAAATTCTTGGGCACCAGAGAATGTATAGCTCAGCATGTACCTTGTCATTTTGTGATGGAAGCATCCCAAATCTGATATTCCTGGGGCCCATTTCCTAAAATGGATAAGAATCGACTATGTGACTGCTCCCAGGCTTGCAACTGAGGAACAATAATATGGTACATAGCCCTATAAATCCCCACCCTGGTGGTCAGGACCTATTCTGGGAAATAATTCGAAGCAGATGACTTCCTTTCAGACATCCTTTCTCCCCTTCTTCAGAGGAGATTCTAGTCTTTCAAAAATAACTTTTCCATCCTCAAGAGCTCTGCATCAGCCAGCCCCCAAAACCATCAGATGAACAGACTAAATGATGCTGTACTTAATGTTTATATGCATTTTAAAAGAGAACAAAATTATGCCTAGAATTCACATAAGGAGTAAATTCTAACAAAGAAATAACAGGCTTCAGTAGGTGGAGAGTGGATGAGGGAGACTGACACTGAGGCAGACTGAGACCAACAATCACACCACATCAGCCTGCCAGTCTTCTTGGGTAATGCTGGATTCACTTTAGAAACCCACATTACTGCTTTGTGCAAGCAGTAATGGCATGCCAGTCATTAGCAATGCTTACCATATACTTCTGGTTCTCCCCTTTCTGGACCATGATAGGGTTCTATTTCCTGGTTCCTTTGTCAGGTGGGGCCACATGACTACCCCAGCCAGTGTTTGGGGAAATGGGTGATGTATGACACTTCTGAGCCAGAGCATTTACTTACTCTAGGCCAATGCGAGAGCCTACGGAGCTATCTTTCCTCTGCCATGAAGACCAGCAAGAGTCCATAGCAGGTGCTCTGTTGAGAGCATCCTGGAGGAGGAAATAAACTTACGTGAGCAAGAAATAAACCTTTGTTGTTTTAAGTTATTAACACCTGGGGGTTATTTGTTACCACAATATAAACCAGCCTCTCCTTACTGATACATATGGGAGATACAGTATACATACATGCACAAGTGACTAAGAACTCCACGGTTACAAAGGTAGTAAATGACTGCTAAGTTATCACAACTGTAAGTTTGACCTTTTTATTCTTTCTAGTTTTATAAAAAACGTTTTCCACTTGCTCATTAAGGCCTTTTCCCAAGTACAAATTTCGAATACCTGCCTGGAAGGTGGTAAATTACACAATTTGGAGATGGAGGAAATGAGACGCAATGTCTCTCTTTCTCTTTCTCCCTCCCTCCCTCCCTTTTACAGTTTGATGAGGAATTATCAGTAAGAAAAAAAACCCTGAAAAGTGGATATCTAAACAATTTAGCAACAGATATTTTATTAAATTGCTATATAGAAAACAGTCTATTCATGAGAAAAGTTTATATAATTCCATGACACTTTAAATTCCTCAGTTTGTCACATTGATGCTACAGAGGAGGACACATAGTAAATTGTTATAGTTTGAGAAAATCTCAGAAAAACTGAATTTGATTCTTAGAATATCACCATCTCGGGGGGTGGAGCAAGATGGCCGAATAGGAACAGCTCCAGTCTCCAACTCCCAGCGCAATCGACACAGAAGACCGGTGATTTCTGCATCTTCAACTGAGGTACTGGGGTCATCTCACTAGGGAGTGCCGGACAATCGGTGCTGGTCAGTTGCTGCAGCCCGACCAGCAAGAGCTGAAGCAGGGCGAGGCATCGCCTCACCTGGGAAGCACAAGGGGAAGGGTATCCCTTTTCCTAGCCAGGGGAACTGAGACACACAACACCTGGAAAATCGGGTAACTCCCACCCAAATACCGCGCTCTAAGCAAACGGGCACACCAGGAGAATATATCCCTCACCTAGCCGGGAGGGTCCCACGCCCACGGAGCCTCCCTTATTGTTAACACAGCAGTCTGCAGCGATCTAACCGCGAGGCAGCAGCCAGGCTGGGGGAGGGGCGCCTGCCATTGCTGAGGCTTAAGTAGGTAAACAAAGCCGCTGGGAAGCTCGAACTGGGTGGAGCTCACAGCAGCTCAAGGAAGCCTGCCTGTCTCTGTAGACTCCACCTCTGGGGGCAGGGCTCAGCTAAAAAAACAACAGGGGAAGGA
>NW_016814022.1:29486-39854 GCF_001698545.2 Rhinopithecus bieti
AGGGATTGCATTGGGGAGTTATACATGATATAAATGATGAATTGATGGGTGCTGACGAGTTGATGGGTGCAGCACACCAACATGGCACAAATATACATATGTAACAAACCTGCACATTATGCACATGTACCCTAGAACTTAAAGTATAATAAAAAATAAAAATAAAAAATAAAAAAAAAGAAAAAAAAAAGAATATCACCATCTCATATTTCAATAGCACTTTCCAATTTGAAGAGTACGTTCTTGAATATCACCTTTCCCAGGCTCATTGTTTTTCTTGCACATGGCTTCTCTTCATGTGTATATACCTGTACAACAACACTGTACATTTTCTGGGACAAGTTCTCTTACTTCCATACTATTGGAATGAAAACTGAAGTTCAGTGAGTCCAAGTGATTAACTAACACAAGACATTATGAGCAGTAAGTGAGAAGGTCAAGATTCAAAATCAGATTTTCTTACTAAGTTCAGGGAATTCACTCACTGTTCCTTGGAAATAGAAACCACTGAAAAAAAAGACCCAGAGGAGTATCAGCCTACGGTCAGGGAAAGCTTCCCGGAAAAGGTGACACCTGTGTAGAAGCCTGTCACTGCCCTGCCAGGTGTCTTTGTACTAATCAGTGATTATCTTTGTATCTTCAGTGTGGTGCTTAACACATGTTGAATGAATGAGCAAATGTATTGAATGAGTAAAGATGTCATTTTTATTTTTTTAAGTTCCGGGATACATATGCAGAACGTGCAGATTTGTTACATAGGTGTGTGTGCCATACATGTGTGCCATAGTGGTTTGCTGCACCCATCAATCCATCATCTAGGTTTTAAGCCCCACATGCATTAGGTATTTGTCCTAAATGTTCTCCTTCCTCTTAGCCCCCAGTCCCCAACAGGCCTCAGTTTTTGTTCCCCTCTCTGTGTCCATGTGTTTTCATTGTGCAACTCCCACTTATGAGTAAGAACATGCAGTGCTTGGTTTTCTGTTCCTGTGTTAGTTTGCTGAGGATTATGGCTTCGAGCTTCATCCATGTCCCTGCAAAAGACATGATCTCATTCCTTTTTATGGCTGCATAGTATTCCATGGTGTACATGTACCACATTTTCTGTATCTAGTCCATCATTGATGGGCATTTGGGTTGGTTCCAAGTCTTTGCTATTGTAAATAGTGCTGCAATAAATGTATGTGTGCATGTGTCTTTATAGTAGAATGATTTACATTTCTTTGGGTATATACCCAGTAATGGGATTGCTGGATTGCTGGGTCAAATGGTATTTCTGGTTCTAGATCCTTGAGGAATCACCACACACTCTTCCACAATGGTTGAACAGATTTACATTCCCACCAACAGTGTAAAAGCATTCCTATTTCTCCATAGCCTCACCAGCTTCGTTTCTTGAAATTTTAGTAATCACCATTCTGACTGGCATGAGATGGTATCTCATTGTGGTTTTGATTTGCATTTCTCTAATGATCAGTGATGTTGAGCTTTTTTTCACGTTTGTTGCCTGCATAAACGTCTTCTTTTGAGAAGTGTCTGTTCATATCCTTTGCCCACTTTGTGATGGGATTTTTTTCTTGTAAACTTGTTTAAATTCCTTGTAGATTCTGGATATTAGTCCTTTGTCAGATGGGTAGATTGCAAAAGTTTTCTCCCATTCTATAGGTTGCCTGTTCACTCTGATGATAGTTTCTTTTGCTATGCAGAAGCTCTTTAGTTTAATTAGATCCCATCTGTCAATTTTGGCTTTTATTGCAATTGCTCTTGACATTTTCATCATGAAGCCCTTGCCCATGCCTATGTCCTAAACGGTATTGCCTAAGTTTTCTTCTAGGGTGTTTATGGTTTGGTGTTTTACATTTAAGTCTTTAATCCATCTTGAGTTAATTTTTGTATAAGGTATAGGGAAGGGGTCCAGTTTCAGCTTTCTGCATATAGCTAGCCAGTTTTCCCAGCACCATTTATTAAGTAGGGAGTCCTTTCCCCAGTGCTTATTTTTGTCAGGTTTGTCAAACGTTTGCACAAAATCAATGTGCAAAAATCACAAGCATTCCCATATACCAACAATAGACAAACAGGAAGTGAAATCATGAATGAACTCCCATTCACAATTGCTAGGAGAATAAAATACCTAGGCATACAGCTAACAAGGGATGTGAAGGACCTCTTCAAGAAGAACTTCCACTGCTCAGGGAAATGAGAGAGGCCCCAACAAATGGGAAAAATTCCATGCTCATGGATAGGAAGAATCAATATCGTGAAAATGGCCATACTGCCCAAAGAATTTATATATTCAATGTTATTCCCATCAAATTACTATTGAAATTCTTCACAGAATTAGAAAAACTACTTTAAATTTCATATGGAATCAAAAAAAAGCACGTACAGCCAAGACAACCCTAAGCAAAAAGAACAAAGCTGGAGGCATCACACTACCTGACTTCAAACTATACTACGAGGTTACAGTAACCAAAACAGAATGGTGCTGGTACCAAAATAGACATATAGACCAATGGAACAGAACAGAGACCTCAGAAATAACACTACACATCTGCAAGATGATATTTTTAGATATGCAGTCATCCTTGTTATCTGCAGGAGATTGGTTCTATGCCAACTCCCACACCCTCCCCAGGATACCAAAATCCACAGATGCTGAAGTCCCTTATATAACAGGGTGCAGTATTTGCATATAACCTACCTACATCCCTCTGTATACTTTAAATTATCCCCAGATTAATTATAATACATAATATAATGTAAATGCATTATAAATAGTTACACAATCCTGAACTCACAATCCCAGGTCTTGAACCCTCACATTTGCAGGACCAAGGGCAACAATACAAATGGGAGTCCACATACCATATGTCCAATTGTTTTAAAAGTATAAAGCAAGCTGCTAGTGATTACATAAAAGATATTCTATTCTCCTACCTTGACAAACACATCTTTATAATGATAAAAAATTAAAGTGTGTGAAAAGCTATGATTTTTATATATAGTAATTGAAATTAAGCAAAATATCAAAAGAAATGAATTTAATTGTATCATGCATGTCTGTTCATAGGTTAGTAATGTTTTGATGACTAGTAAAATACATATAATTCATAATTTATTATATATTATTCCATAAAACATTCTGTCTTGCTTTAATTTCCATAGCATCACAAATGTTGTTATAACTAAGATTTTCACATTATTTGTGCTTTATTGATAAGAATGCCAAATTAGACAAACTTTCTTGAGTCACTGTTGTTTTTAAGTAAATTTTTATTAATTCCTGTTTGAAGAAACTTGGCTCTGCTGAGGCAATAGGGGCAGGAATTGTCAAGTTATTAATTCAATAGATTCAGAAATGAGTAAGACATACATGTTGCCTATACTGCAACTTTTATCATCTCTTAAAGCAATATGTAGATCTACTCATAATGTAAAAAATCAATATCTCTTACATGCTTCAAAAATTTTAAACTAAACCCTATATATATACACACAAATCTGAGTAATATAAACTAATCCTACAGAATTTCTACAGCTTTGTGCAACTGTTTCAAATACTGCACTAATTTATGAGTACCTCTAGAACCACAAATTGGAACAACAAGCAAGAAAATAGACATTCAGCACTGGGATACTTCACCATAACAAGAATCTATTTCATGCATGTTAATTAAGAGGGAGAATTTAACAAGTTAGATATTTAAATTTTCATGTACCTCAGTGTTTCCACTGCTCCTGGATTCCAAGTAGTGTGCGTCTTCCATATCAATAGTGTTTCAATCCATACACTTTCATGCCATTTGAACAGGTGACTTTTCTTTTGAGGCCATCAAGCAGATTTGAAGAAGGATTTCTCTGTGGCCTGAATGGTGTTTGTCCCGAGATTGAATTTTTAGGATTACCAAGTGACAGAGGCACCCATGTGTTCTTTAATGAATTCATTTTACGTGTGATACAACAGGACTTCTAAAGTGTAGGACCTGGACAGAGACTCCTCTTTCCTGGGCTAAGAGCTGTATTCATTGCAGCAATGCAGAGGAGCATTCCAAAAGGAATTAAGTCACTTATGTAAATTCTTCAGGAGAGATTTTGCCAGCCCCCTTTTCACCTTACCTCCTGTTCATCATTAATTATGCATGGTTGAGAAGATGTAAGAAAAACAAAATGGTATTATTTAGCACAAGCTTGTCCAACCCACAGCCTTCATCCCGCATGCAGCCCAGGATGACTTTGAATGTGGCCCAACACAAATTCATACTTTCTTAAAACATTATGTGATTTTGGGGGATTTTTTGTCGTTGTTATTCTCAACTATCATTACTATTAGTGTATTTTGTGTGTGGCCCAAGACAATTCTTCCAATGTGACCCACGAAAGCTAAAAGATTGGACACCCCTGATTTAGCATATCTTACATTCTCAAGCATTGATAGAAGCACTTTATGTGCGTTAACATATTTTATCTTGACAACAACCAAGGAGATAAATAATCTTATTATTCCTTTTTTTTTTAATGAGAAAATTGAGACAAAGGTTACACAACGTGCCTCAGGTCACAGAGCTGGGAAGCAGTGGAGCTGGTAGGACAGAAATTAGTCAATGATTCTTTTATTCCATGATTCTTCCTTCTTTAGGTCTTACTTTTGATTTGCTTTTTGATTAAAGATTTTCTCAAAACAGTGCACGTAGAGGAGAGGAAAGCAATGTGTTAAAACTGCTTGGGTTCTAATCCTGACTCTACCACTTGCCAACTGGGTATCCTTAGCAGTCACACTCTGTAAAGCAGAGAGTCATAGTACCAATCTCATAGTGTTAATGTGAGAAATAAATCATGTAATAATGTACAGCATTTTTAATTTTAGGTGCCATGTAAATGTTTGCTTTTGTTGTTGTTCTGTTATTATGTATGGTTTATTTTCTAAGCTGCACAATATAGAAAAAATGGTGCCTTCCTTAGAGCTCTGTTGTAAGGTAGTTGAGTTAAAATATGAAAGACAAAACAATGCCAGGCCAGGCATGGTGGTTCCTGCCTGTAATCTCAGCACTTTGGGAGGCTGAGGTGATCACCTGAAGTCAGGAGTTTGAGTCCAGCCTGGGCAACATGGCAAAATCCCATCTCTACTAAAAATACAAAAATTAGCCGGGCATGGTGGCAGCTGTCTGTAATCCCAGCTACTCGGGAGGCTGAGGCAGGAGAGTTTAACTTGGGAGGCAGAGGTTGTAGTGAGCCAAGATCGCACCACTGCACTCCAGCCTGGGTGACAGAGCTCCATCTCAAAACAAACAAACAAACAAACAAAACTGTGTATGTCTGTGTGCCAGTGGGCTCATTCCAACATTTTGCCCCAGCACACCGAGGCGTGAGGCTCACTTCCAGAAGTAGCAGGGGCTACCGGGATATTTTGAGAGTATTTAAACAGTGAGCAGGAGGAAGAGATAAGGGGAGAAAGTAGAGAATTAAACATGAGAGAGAACGAAAGAACAATGAAAAGTGTGAAGCCTTGGAAGCACTGTGAGAAATGGAATTCAAAGAGTTATTAAGGAACTAACCTCAGGAAGGAAAAGGAGCACATATTCATGTGTAATACAGGGTAACAAAGAATGACTATGAGAATGAAGATGTTTACAGATTAGTTGGCAGAATTGGGGAAAATTTCTCTCTGGTGACCACAATTTTCCCCATAAAATAGGAAGTGAAGTCATCTGTTGGACACAGCGAGATCCACGTTTTGAAGAAGAGAACAGAGGAAGTTTGAAATAGTAGCTGCAGAGAAGGGAAGAGATAATGGGACAGGCTCGAAGACCTAAATGACTTTACAATGGTTCAGAACACATGATGTGGCTGTGTGGTTTCCTTCAACACTGCTCAGAAATATTGTATGAGTTCAGGGAAAACAGCTGGGTTGGGGTTTTGCAAGGCTGTCACTATGGAAGGAAATACAGGTTTAAAGATATTGGCAAAACAAAGGATGAAGTGATAAACCACAATGTCTAGACTCAGTTGAGAAGGAAGACAATGGGGGAGTTGGGAGCAAAATGTGGGGTTTATTTGGGGACATGGGTGACATTGAAGGATTGGGTGGCAATAGCCAAATGTGAAGGTCACAAGGCAATATAACTATGGTCAGAGATTTCCCAACAGTACAGATTTGAATGTAATATTTCAGAAGGTAACAGTTCTGGATCATGACAGCATCAGGGTGCTGCCCTGGGAGGAGAGGCTGAAGAGAGACAAAGTGAAGGTCCCTAGAGATGAGAAAATAAACTGAGAGGCCAAGCAATTGGATGGTATATTAGTTTGCTAGGGCTTCCCAAGTGCCACAGACTGGGTGGCTTAAACAATCGAAATTCATTTCCTCACAGTTGTGGAGGCTGGCACTCTGAGATCAAGGCGTGAGCAGAGTCTGTTTCTTTGGAGGCCTGTCTGGGCTTGTAGGTAGCCGTATTCTCCCTGTGCCTTCAAGTGTTCTATCTTCTGTGCGTGTCTGTGAACCAATCTCCTCTTACAAGGACATGGGTCCTATTGGATTGGGGCCAATCCCCAAAGACTTCATTTAACCTTCATTACCTCTTTAAAGACCCCATCTTCAAATATAGTCACATCCTGGGGCACTAGAACTTAAGACTTCAACATATGAATGGGGATGGAGCAGAAAACACAATTTAGCCCACAACAGAATGGTCATTCAGAAAGAGACAGAGGGCACCCAGAATGGTGGTAAAATGGTAAAATAGAGATGATGAGGGGAAATGAGGTACCAAACTCTTCTGTGTTTAAGGTGGCTAATTAGCTTCTTGCTGTTTCATAGAGTTTGTGTCTTCTTGCATATTATTTAGGATTCCAAGCCATTTTTTTCTGCAGTATTTTTTTCATAGACCCATAACCCATGTCAGTTTTTTTGCTGTAGTATTATTTTTTGTCTTTTACCATAGACAGGGATTGTGGCTTGTACAAGCCTATCCATTCAGCTTAATGTGAGCCCCTCATTGACTGTGTAGCCGGAAATCTGGCTAGAATGAAGAGTCCCTGGACAGACATTCGTCGTATATGACAGCATAAGACTGACAGAGAACCCACTCTCACTCCACCCCACTCTCACTCCATGGCTAGATTCTCTGACACACTGAACATAGAGCATAAAACAAAGCTGCAATCTACAATGCACACACATACTCCTAGAATTCTTAGAACCTTCCCATTTTCTACCCTTGTCATAATAAAAATGTCTACCACTTATTGAACAAAGCATTGTATAAGGTACTATGCTTTGTGTTGTACATTCACTATCTCATTTAATACTAACAGCAACCCTAGATGAGGGAATTGAGTAGAGACAGGTTAAATAACCAACTCAGAGTCACCTAGCTAGTAAGTGGCAAGTCTGTCTGATTCTTAAGTACTACATTCAACTACAGTGCTTTATTTGTGCAGACCAAATCTCCCCAGATGCAATGGCATGCCACCAATCCCATTCCCTTCCAGGGTGTTTATGAATTGATGTGAAAAGTGGGAGTGAACAACAGTATACCCAAAAAGAACTTCTTACGCCATCCATTTTTTTCTTGATTGTTCTAAACCCTGGACCAATCAACAAGGCTCAGTGGAGAAATACTTGGCTTTTTACCTTCTTTCAGCTTAGCTGTCCTGTTATATTTCAGGAGGCAATGATTAGTTAAGTTAAAATTGTTTTCCTCAATCTGTTTTATTTCCTTGTAGAAATGGAAAAAAATTTTATAGGTTTTAGCAATAGATTATCTGTCAGTTTTAGTTTCAGCATGAGGTAATGTGAAGTTTGCCTTTTACCAATATTTCATAAACATTTTAGTGGGCGAGTGGGAGAAATTGAATCAGTGGCTGCCAATACATGCCATTTTATTATAGGATTTTCACCCTTTATGTTTTTTATACCTCTTTCTTTCTCTCATGATGGTGCTTTCTATTATCTCGGAAAACCATTAGGGTCATTGACAATTTAGTGTTTGAAGTTGCTGAGCTAATGTTGGGAGGGACATTAACGTTAAGTCATAATGAGAATCCACCTACCCATTTATCAAGTAGGTTTTTCCTCTTTGTAGACATTTTGGGCTTTGGTGGTTGAGACTAGAAGGATTAAGGCAGAATACAGAAGATAATTTATTACTATGAAAATTTTCCAACTCTGCTCAACTTGGGTTCAGATTAATAACTAACTCATGAGACACAAAGACTTCATTTAACTCCAAATTTACTTTGTTTTTAGAAAGGATCAAAAAGTAACAGCAGAGTATGTAAAGTAACAGTATAGTAGAGGTCTCCCAACTCCTAGGGACAGCTTCTAATGTCCAAATCCCACACACTTGGGAAGTGTATGGTCATAATGACAGATGAAGCTGAGTAGACATAGAATCTCTCAGCTCAAGGAAGCCATATATCTCAGTCTGTTTTTTGCTGCTGTTATACCACAAACTGGGTAATATAAAAGAAGTTTATTTGGTTTATGGTTCTGGAGACCAGGAAGTCCAAGACTGAGGGGCCATATCTGGTGAAGACCTTCTTGCTGCATTGTAACAGCAGAAAGCATCATATGGTGAGAGGAGTGACAGCACTCAAGACAGAGGAAAAGGGGGGCAGACTCTCACAATCACAAACCTATTGCTGAAATAATGTTGTTAATTATAGGTGCATGCCACCACACCCTGCTAATTTTTTTGTATTCTTAGTAGAGACAGGGTTTCACCATGCTGGCCAGGCTGGTCTCGAACTCCTGACCTCGAATTCCTGATCCACTTGCCTAAGCCTCCCAAAGTGCTGGGATTACAGATGTGAGCCACCACACCCAGCCCTAATCACCTCTTAACACTATCACAATGACAACTGAATATCAACATTAGTTTTAGAGGGAACACTCAAACCATAGCACCATCAGTTCTGGCATACCCTCACCTTTCATACCTAGCTAGCTGTGCAGCTGCATCTCATCAATACTTTTACTCACTACTTGATAAACAATGTTAACAATAAGGTACAGGTGCTAGGTTTCACAGACAGTAGAATTTGCATTTATTTTAGATCTGGCATAGGGAAACTTTTTTCTGATGAAAATATATTTTATTTATAATACTTTAACATCTAGGGAATTACATAAGATGATTTTTTGTTTTTATTTTTCTTTACTTTTACTTTAAGCTCTGGGATACATGCACAGAACGTGCAGGTTTGTTACATAGGTACACATGTGCCATGGTGATTTGCTACACCTATCAAGCGTCATCTAGGTTTTAAATCCCACATGCATTAGGTATCTGTCCTAATGCTCTCCACACTGTCTTCCACAATAGTTGAAGTAATTTACATTCCCACCAACAGTGTAAAAGCGTTCCTATTTCTCCACATCCCTACTGGTATCTATTGTTTCCTGACTTTTTTTTAGATTTTTTTTTATTATACTTTAAGTTCTGGGATACACGTGCAGAACATGGAGGTTTGTTACATAGGTATACACATGCCATGGTGGTTTGCTGCACCCATCAACCCATCATATACATTAGGTATTTCTCCTAATGTTACCCCTCACCTAGCTGCTCCCACCCCCAACAGGCCCCAGTGTGTGATGTTCCCCTCCCTGTGTTCATGTGTTCTCATTGTTCAGCTCCCACTTATGAGAACATGCAGTGTTTGGTTTTCTGTTCTTGCGATAGTTTGCCGAGAATGATGGTTTCTAGCTTCATCCATATCCCTGCAAAGGACATGAACTCATCCTTTTTTGTGGCTGCATAGTATTCCATGGTGTATATGTGCCACATTTTCTTTATCCAGTCCATCAACAGACATTTGGGTTGGTTCCAAGTCTTTGCTACTGTGAAGAGTACTGCAGTAAACATATGTGTGCATGTGTCTTTATAGTAGAATGATTTATAATCCTTTGCGTATATACACAGTAATGGGATGGCTGGGTCAAATGGTATTTCTAGTTCTAGATCCTTGAGGAATCACCACACTGTCTTCCACAATGGTTGAACTAATTTACACTCCCACCCACACTGTAAAAGTGTTCCTATTTCTCCACATCCTCTCCAGCATCTGTTGTTTCCTAACTTTTAATGATTGCCATTCTAACTGGCATAAGATGGTAGCTCATAGTGGTTTTGATTTGCATTTCTCTAATGGCCAGTGATGATGAGCTTGATGGTAGCTCATAGTGGTTTTGATTTGCATTTCTCTAATGGCCAGTGATGATGAGCTTTTTTTCATATGTTTGTTGGCTGCATAAATGACTTCTTTTGAGAAGTGTCTATTCATATCCTTTGCCCATTTTTTGATGGGGTTGTTTTATTCTTGTAAATTTGCTTAAGTTCCTTGTAGATTCTGGATATTAGCCCTTTGTCAGAT
>NW_016814022.1:40068-61097 GCF_001698545.2 Rhinopithecus bieti
ACAAAGAACTAGCCGGGCGAGGTGGCGGGCGCCTGTAGTCCCAGCTACTCGGGAGACTGAGGCAGGAGAATGGCGTAAACCCGGGAGGCGGAGCTTGCAGTGAGCTGAGATCCGGCCACTGCACTCCAGCCTGGGCGACAGAGCTAGACTCCGTCTCAAATAAATAAATAAATAAATAAATAAATAAATAAATAAATATCAGATACATACATTCATTGATAACTCATTTCTGCTATTTCATTGATACTATACAAAGGAAGATATTGCCCATGATATGGATTATTTTATTTCCATATGCATGTAATGTGGGTATGTGCAATGTACATTATGTTGTTTAATCTATAAAGTATGTAATAGCTTATCCCCCCCAACCATCTGTTATAGTTATTTGGCCTGAAAAATAAATAATTAAAAATTTATGCACATATATAAATAAATCTATAACCTAAATTTAAAAAAAAAAAATCATTGGGAAAACTTTATTATGCCCTTTAAAATCCTTAGTATTTTGACACATTTCTTTGCTAAAATAAAACTTTTAATTTAAGCTAAGAAAACTAATTGGTATCACATACTAAAAGTTATTGTAAGTTGCTGAAAGTGTTAGTTCTGGGAATAGCATTTTTACATTTTTCGTATTGATTTGCCTTTGAGACAAACTGCAACAAGAAAGCAGGCGATAAGCCTTTGTTAATGCCTCTGAGAGAAAATGCTGTAGCTACAGACTACTGTTGATAAACAGATTTTGAATTAATTAGTTCTACATAATTACATGAGCCATCAAGTCTCTGAAACCAAATGTACTTGGTCTTACATTGTTTTATATGTAAAGAAGAAAAGGAAAAACTTTGTTTTAAAATTTACCTCTTCCAGGGTATAATTTTTTACAGGTTTAATTTTTTAAAGCAATGATTGAAATATTTAAATGGCATATGTTCAAGGCATATTAAATATTTATTCTTAGATTTACAAAATTAGATAAGAAGAGCTTTGCTTTTTGTAAGCTGTTATCATTAGTGACAGAACTGGGACTCAGAGCATGCGATTATTCCTGCCTCATACTTCATCAAAGTCGTATTTTGTTGCCAGAAGATGCCAAAGTGAACATCTTCAAAAAAATAGCCTGATGCTACAAGTGCAGGCTTTCAATAAGATACTTTTAATAGTTTTGCCCACACTATTAAACTTTTAATAGTTTTATTGCTGTTTACAATAGCAACAAAAAAAATTTTTGAAGAAAAGCAGAGAAAAAAATCTTAAAAAGAAATTGGGAAAAACTAGAAATATTTTTGCGAGACATAAAAGAAGCCTTAATAAATGGAGTGATATATAAATAAACATAAGAAGATTCAATATTATAGAATTGTGAATTATTACCAAGTCAATATATATGTTTAATACAATTGAATCAAAAGCTCAATTATTATTTTTGGAGTTTGGGACAATTTTTAAAGAAATTATCTAGGGAAAAAACATGAGGATAAGAAAAGTATTCAAAAGAAAATTTATGTAAAACAACTTGCTGTATTAGAAATTGACATATTGTAAAGCTATTATAATTTTCAAAAAGTGATACTAATGTAAGAACAGGCAAAAAGATCAATGAAACAGAATAGATGGCCCAAAGACCAGCATAAATTAAAATTTACCCTAAGGACATAATCCAAGTTTTGTACCCAGAAATATTCATCCTAATATTTCCTTATAATAAAAATGTTAAGAAACCCCTAAAAGAGTCAACCAAGGTGAGTGGTTAAACAATGATGACACATGTAGGGGATAGAATATTACACAACCATTTAAAAGCACAGTTTGGAAAAATAATTGCATGGAAATATGTTTTGAAAAAATATTAAGTGAAAACACATGAGTCAAAGCTATGCATATACTTACATATTTTATATTGTGTATCTTTATATTTTATTTTAAAAGATTGAAAGGAAATACATCAAAGTATTAAAATTAGTTATCAGTGCATAACGAAACTATGCATTACTTTTACAGTTTTACATTTGTTTGTATTTTCTAATTTTTCTATAACTGTTAGCTTCTGAGAGACTTTGTCTACCCATACCTCAATAAATAAAAGGGATATATTAAGAAAAAATTTTAAGCTGGTTTATTTTATTTTTGTAGTTAATTTATGGGTTATCTAACTTTGTTGATACTGACGACTTCAGCAACTTAAGATGCAGTCAGGTTTCTCTGACTGCATTTGGAATTCTCAAATTCCAAAATATCAAATGCCATTTTTCCTTTAGGTACTGCATAAGCCACCAAAAAGGGCAACAAGAGCATATAAATAAGTTATATATGAAGGTAAGGCAAGAATAACTTGCTGTTCCAGGTCTGACTGTTGTACAATTATATTATGCTTAGCGTTATACTTCCCAATGGAAGAAAGCCTACTTTCTTATACCAGGAGAATAGTTATCAGTAGAACAAGGCCTATTTCTAATATATCTTTTTATCATTTTACAGGTATTTGGTTACAATTAACAGAGATCCCCAACTCAAATTTACTTCAACAATGGGAAAATTGATTATCCTAAGAAGTAAAATTGATTATATAAGAAGTCTGGAGCTTGGGTGGGCTCCAAGAGGTATAATCAACGGTTATGCCAAAACGGGCCCAAGTCCTTTCTACCTCTCCATTCAGCCATTGTTCATGTGTTGGCTTTATTCCCAGGCTGGTTCCCTTCATGGGAACAAAACAGTGGTTTTGTCATAAAATGCCAAGAGAAAACGAACCATCTCTTCCTGTATCTCTTTCTTAGAAGCAAGGAAATCTTTCACAGAAACCCTCATCAGACTATTCCTCAAACCTTGGCCAGAGCTGAGTCATGTGGCCCTTCTTAAACCAAATGCAGGCAAGGGGGAGGAGATTAACATAATTGTCATAGACAAATCAGGCTTGGGGTCAGCTTCCCCTGAAACACTTGGAGGATGGATATATGCATACAATCTGGTTCTGCTGTGAAAAGGATTGGCAGACTGGGGTGAGGTGGGGCAGTGCATATGGCATGAATGTTGGGTGAGCAATCCTTTCTGTTCCAGTTCTCCATGTTGTTAATGATATGGAAAGAGAAAAGATTCTTTTTTAAGTAGTAACACACTGTGATAGATGCTAATGATATCAGAGTGGACAGAACTAAATCTCTCTCCTCCAGGAGCTGACAGTTTTAAGACAGAAGATACACAAGTAAACAGGCAACTACAACATAAAATGTTACATCCTGGTGCCAGGGAAGTTCCTTGAATGGGGCACTTAATTGGCCATGATTCCCAAAGGAGGCAACATACAACTGGGGCCCAGAAAGATGAGGAGTCAGTAATTGACAGGATAGCATATCTGGAGAACCAGCAAGCTTTCAGGTTGGAGGTGAAAACAGGATAGAGATCATATAGGGCCCTGAAGGCCATGCCAAGGAGCTTATATTATCCTGAAGGCAATGGGACTCCAATAAAGGTTTATAAATAAGGAAGTAACATAATCTGATTTCCTTTTTAGAGCATTTATTCTATCTTCAGAATGGAGAATGGATTGGAGGGGGTCAAGCCTAGATTTAGAGAGAAGACAGATATTTTCACAGTAACCCAGGCTAGAAATACACAAATTAGAAGATGATTCAAAGTTCATGACTTAGGCAACTAAATGGATACTGGTACTATGCACAAAGTTTAGTTTGGGACATTGTGAGTTTGAATTGCTTAAGGGACACCCAAGTGGAAATATGCTGTAAATAGAACTCTTTGATTAGGCTTCTTATGATCATAAACATTATTAAATTGCTACCTAAATATTCTCCAGAAAATCTCAGCAAATAATATTAGTCATTGCCAAATTATCCAAGCAGTTTTTTCTTTCTAGCTCTGACATGATTTGAGTGATATGATGAGAAAAGTCATAGCAAATGTTTTACATGCTGACAAGTTAAACTAATAGATATTTTTAGATGTTGTGTAAGAAAAGAGCTCTGGGCTAAAAATGATGCTGACATTTTAAGGCTCTCCATAAACTTCAGAAATGTGTAGCCTTAGACACGAAGCCTAGTAGTTTAGAAGTGATGCTTAGCATCTAACCCATGCTTTTTCAACTTTGCTTTCTGTCGTGAATTGCCATTTATTATGACCATCTTTCAATATCTTTAAATAGGCTTCAAGAACATGGTTTTTAATGGTTGAATTATTTTCTATCATATTGTATAATGGAAATGGTATTTTACTGAGCAAACTTCCTTTCTGTGACAATTCAGGCAATTTCTAATTTTTAATAATATAAATGCTGATTGAACATCACTAAACATAAATACTATACAAACATGTTTTAATATTTTCATTTTTCCCAATCAGCTTTGTTAAACTTTGGGATTGACTAAGAGGTTCTTTCTCTTATTCTGAAACTGCAGCCATCTCAGAGGAAGCCTTGATTTGGTACTAGAGAACCAGGTTCTAGTCTTAGTTTTTTGTTTTTTTTTTTTTTAAACAAACTCACAGTATTGATTATGGCCTATTTAACTTCCCTGGCCCTTTGTTTTCTCTGTCCAAATAACAAGGTTTTACTAGATAGATCTCTATAGTCCCATTTACTAAGTAGAACAGCAACAACAAACATTTTGCAAACAGTCTAAAGATCTCAGTAAATAAGGTTGTAAAATCTGATCTAAGAATATGTCATGGTGGTCTTTTCAAAGCTTTCTTTTTTGACAAGCTAGCATCCTTCCCATGCATGCAGATAGATTCTGAGGCTTAGACAGGGTAGACCCTGGAGGTAGTGGGGTGGTGAGCTACCTAGGTGATCAGGTATAAATAGACCCCTAATTCTCTACCCCCACCTCATTTATTCCACCATTATAGCTTTATTGCTTACAGCCTGATTTGCTAATAATTCTAGACGATAAATCATAATCTCAGCCTTCAAGAGGTTAGTCCTCTAGTTGGAGTAGGAATCCTGGGTCCACATACACTACTCTGGATATAAAAAGGCAAGAACCCTTTGGAAATGGTCACAAGACAAGGTCTGTCAAGATGCAAGAAAATTAGATGGTAAAAAAGTCACTTGACTTCATTTATTCCCCCTTTCTTTCACCATCACTTACGGGCAATCAAAAGTGAGTTTTAGCCATTTTCTTCTTGCCAGATTTTAAAACCTTTCATTAATCCCCACTTAAATCATAAGAGGCAATATATCTGCTGAGCAAAATATCTCAGCTATGTTTGATTGACAAATTTTGTATAAGACATCTTTTTCATCTGGAAAAAGAAAAGCAAAGTATTAGTAACACACACACAAATGATTAAGTGAAGTCCCAAATTATCTCACAGATAATAGGGTACTATGGGTATCTCTGATTCCTAAGGACCTTTGCCTTGCCCACTATTTACTTATTATAAGCCAGCAGATTTACAATCACCAAGTATCTTGTGACTCTCATGACAGAACACAGCACTGCAACAAGGATTTGAGGTGAAGGGCAGGCAAGCACCATCATGCCAAGGCCAGCCAGGGTAGGTCCCACAGGAACCTGACCCTGGGATATTACTACATCTCAAATGTATACTACTCAACTCTTAAACCTTGAAAGGTTGTTGAAATATTTGAAATATTAGTGCAAGGTTAAAACCAAGTATTTTTACTTTCTCAGAGAAGGTGAATTGCAACATATTTACCCAAACAGACTCAATTTAGGTCACAGGCAGTGGTTCACAGCCTTGGCTGTCCATTAGAATCACCTGGAGAGCTTTTAAAACTCCCAAAGCCTACGCAGCATTCCTAACCAATTAAATCAGTATTTCTAAGAGTAGGAACTGGGCATCAGGATTTTTTAAGGCTCCGCAGGAGATTCCAATATATAGCCAAGGCTGCGATTCACTGATAAAAGATTTAACTCAGGTAATATACCTTTGGGCTTATTGTGCTTATTTGACCAACACTGGGGCTTATTGTGTTTATCTGACCAACATAGAGCCAGAACTTATAGAAACCATTGACGAAATGACTCCCTCCAGAGACACCTAACTCTTTTGGCTCTCACCTTCTTCCTAGGCTATCAGGCATGGTGTTTGTCATATCCCAACCTGAATCCGCAACTCCCTGCTTGAGAGTTCTGAGGCTATCCCAAGGGTTCTGACGTACCTCATAACATCTCTTGTTTTTTCTCAGCCTACTGTCAAACCACTTAGCTCAGAATTCCCAGAGGCCCCAAAACTCTCACTTCCCTCTGAAACACTAATGTCAGCTAAGGTTGATGCATGTACGTTGATGTGAATCTTCTGAGTACTTTTGGTTTTACAAAGCCTTTAGGAAAGTCTAGGGCCTGACAGCATCAAGGCATGGCTATGGGGTCGGGGGAATGAGGAAGAATCTCTAGAACCCCCTCAATTTTCAGCTCCTCTCCTTCCTCTATTCTTTAATATGTATAATTAACATTTTCTGTTTTATATATCTTATATAAGGTGCCACAAAAACAGTTTCAAAGTGCTAAAATGATTTCCTGGACAAAAAGGCAAGCACCCACTCTAACCTCCCCACTTAGTCACCTACACCTTTCTCCTTGGATGTAGATAGGTGTCACAATTGAAAAATAGCAGATTTGAATTGTCCTGTTAGGAGTTTTTTCGTGACCAATTTATAAACATTCAGTATGATTTCGGCATAACTGGCCTCTCAAATTCAAAGCCAGAATTTTTTAAATGTTGCAGGTTGTTTTTTAAGTTAGAATGACTACAGCTACACCTACATATTTAGGAAGTAGATAAATGTTATTTGTGTGCTGCAATTGTGATGAGCATATTGAATACAATGATTGTCAAGCAAAATTTCCATGTGCAATTTCAGACAACAGACTCCAAAATGTGACCATATATAATCACCCCTTTTCTACTGCATTATGACAAAACAGGTAGTTGAAAATCATGTTTTATTCCTGTCTATCTCAGACAATAAGAATCTTAGTAAAAAATCTGTTTCGTTTAAAGAACAGCTTCAGTTTTCTCAGAGTCACTGAACCCAGATTGGTCATTTAAACTCAGCAGCTTTCATTTCTATCTGGTCTTTCATTTTCTAGCTGTGTTTACAGGCTAGAATTGGGTTGCTGCCATTGAGTCTTCCCACTTCATCCCTTAGTTCTGTATACTGTATGTATCCTGAGTCATCTAGCAATATAAGGCCACATTGGTCCAGTTCCTGACAACTTACCTATTATGCCTGTGTGCTGAATTGTATTATCTTAGGGAATCCGTGAGCTTCCATGATTATGACTTGATAAAATTACAGCTCAGTTCAGATCTCAACAACATGGAAAGAGGTTTGCAGGGTTTGTTTACAAGTGAGGATGCCATATGCTCCTCTAAGAAAAAATATGCTAATTACCAAGGAAGAAATGAGGTAAGAACACATGCAATTGCTGCAGACCTACTAAGTAAACAAGCAAGATACTTTCTGTGCAATGGGAATAAATGTGGTGAATCCATCCCCTGGTGTTTTTATGTTCAGCTGACTCTACACAGAAAAGACTGAAGAGCAAGAAAAGGCATTTTCTCATAGTTATGCATTATATGTGTAGATTGACATATTTCATATTTGAGGTTCAAACTGGCCCAAAGTCTTATGGGGGTCCTTGTTTATATATAAGGTTATAAAGCAAGATATTAAGTATTTAAAGCTGTATACAATAACAACCTGAACTCAGTAATTACAACTACCAAAGTAAAGTAGGTTTTTCTTCTGCTTTACTTCATGCTTCTTGAACTTGCTGCCCTCCTCCCAGGTTTCATCTTCACACCAGCACTTGTTGCTGGGGGGAAATGTTAAGTTCAGTCAATCACTTGTCTGCAAAATAACTGCAGGTGTTTGAATTCAGCTCTTCAGGGTTTTTTCTTCCCTCTAGCTGGTTTGTGATTATAGATAAAGCTTTAAGGAAAGAGAAAAAATAAAAAAGAAACCATACAGCTTTTTTACCCAACAACACATTGCCAGGAAATGCTGGCGCAGAGAGTGGTGCCTCAAAGCAGAGCTTGTATACCAAGACACCTTCCTCCATGCCGTACACACTACCCACGTCTCCCCTCTTTTCAAACACAGGCATCCACATGGAACTTCCTCAAGAAGAAAACTCAAGCAGTATGTCTAATTACCCATTTATAACTTGATATCCCCACAAGTTAGGATCTGTACTGGCAATCTATAACAAGGGCCAGTCACAGCAACATTGTAAAGCAGGCAAACAGGCAAGTCAATTTTGCCTCTGTTTTCTTGACAGAACTAAAATAAGGAAGAGATAGGCTAGCCTTTAGCAAACGACCCTTTGATGAGGTCAAAACATCTGGGAGCCAACTCCACTTCTAGTCACTTTAGCCAAACATTACAAGAACTCCAAAGGGGCAAACACTTGACATTTAGCCATGGGGTCTCCCAGCAGACATAGAGCTCTCCCAATCACCTTAGATCTCCATAATTTATCTACCAAGGACTTAGGAAGATGTACAACTTTGGAACCACATAGTTCAAATCCTACTAGTTATATAGGACACATGTAAGTCCCAGCCTCAGTTTGTCTTTAAAATGGAGATGATCATTTTCCAACAGCAGCATAATTATTTGAGGGGTATTTTCTTATCATTTATTTACCTCTGCCCAGAGAGATAATATAACACTCACTAAACTCTCTTCCTCCAAGATGGTGAGTGTTGGAAAGAGCAAACACTGTCATTATGTTGGCAAATTCAACATGAGCATACGGGGTCTTGTGCACTAAAAATTGTGGTAGGCTCAGTGACACAGTAAAAACAAACAAACAAACAAAAAACACGGAAGTAGATAACTGTGGCAGAACAAGACTCAGTTTTCTATGACAACAGAATGAAGCCTTAAGGGCCGCCATAAGGCCATCCCTCAATGCTATCTGACATTAGGACATATTAATTCACAGTTCTGGGCTACTTTGACCTTGTGGGGTCCTTACTCTGCCCAGATAGTGACACCCCCAAGCTTCAGGCATACCTCTATTCTCTGGTTAGATAGTAAAACAAAGCAAAAGTGACTTTAAACAAATTCAACTTATCATTCATGACAAGCCTCAAATCTGCCTGGATTTTGTGGTCAGATTGACAAGAAATTATATATCACTTTTGAGACATTAGGTATTCAAACAAAAAAGAAATGTGGAAGCAGGGAATCACTCTCCATGAAACTCTATCCCAGTGACTAAGAGAGTGATTCTATAATTGTCCCTTCTACATATGAAAAATGTGGCAGAAATGAAGAGGTCAAAAAGAGGCTGGATATTCACTAGACTAAGTTGTGCTTACTTGTGCTATTTGCCACTGTATTTCCTGTGCATACCACCGTGCCTGGCACATAGTAGATGTGCAATAAGTATTGTTGAATGAACTAATTAACTAATGATTAAATGAACAAGCTGTCATAGTGTCATAGTCTGTTCAGGATGCTATAACAAAATACCATAAACAGGGTGGCTTATACACAATGAATATTTATTCCTCCCAGTCCTGGAGGATGGAAGCCCAAGATTAAGGCACCAACAGGTTCAGTGTCTGGTGAGGGCTGTTCCTTAAAGACGGCACCTTCTTGTTACATTCTCACATGGAGGAAGAGCAAGGCAGCTCTCTGGGGCCCCTTTTATAAGGCCGCTAATCCTATTATGAGAGCTGTATCCTTAGGACCCAATCACTTCCCAAAGGTCCCACTTCTTAATATTGTCACTTGGGGATTAGGTTTCAATGTATAAATTTTGTAGGGACATAAACATTCAGACCATAGCACATGAGTTTCTCTCTTCTAATCTGGGGGAGGTGGTGGTGGAGCGGGATACTACTAGCATTGAAACAAGAGTCTAAGGAAAGGATGCTGGACATCCTGGTTCCACATTTCTTTTTCCAGTTTGAATACCTAATGCCTCAAAAATGAGGTATAGTTTTTTTGTCAAGTAAAATATATATCTACATTATGGCCCAGCAATTCCTCTAAGTATTTGCCCAAGTGAAATGAAAATGCATGTCCACAAAAAGGCTTCTGCAGGAATACCCATAGCTGTTTTTATGCAAAAACGTTCACAGGAATTCTATTAAAGACCAGATTTACGTAGCATTTGCCAATTTCCATGATACAAATACTCCCATCATGGTCAATTTCAAACTGCTACTGTGATGTCACTGAATGTAGAGTTGGAAAGGCATAAACTATTGCAAATGGACTCTAGCTGGATAGGACTCAAAATCATTATGTTGAGCAAAAGAAACCAGAGTACACCTTGTATTATTTCTTTTGTATAAAATGTAAGACATGATACTGAACAAAACAGAAGTATGTTCCTATTTTTATTGCTGAGTAGTATTCTTTTGTATGAATATACCACCATATGTTTACCCATTCACCTGCTGATGAACATTTGGCTTCATTCCAGTTTTCAACTATTTTAAACGGAAGTACTATGAAAAAAATTTTCAGAAGTGGAGCAAGTAGCACATCTGCGTGATGGAGGCAGTGATGGCTTCCCCATGCTATAGATTTTGTATGTGAAACTGAAGCCTTCAAGAGTCACTAATGTTGTTAGGAGCTACCACAACGAACCAGGGTTGCCTCCCCCATACTGAGCTGTTTTACTTAGGTCATCTCATCACAGTGAAACAGAAGTTTTAAGCCAAAAGCTTCTATTCTGCCTTAATTTCCCAATACAGATAGTGCTAAACAGTATTCCAACGATACCTCACGAGTTCCAGACCTCTGTCAAAGATGAGATTCTTTGCTGTCTATGATCTTCTGGACTGATATTCTTGGTTTACTCTTCCTACTCGAGGAGGCATTTGATCCCAGGATACCCCAAGCTTTAAGGTAGCAAGTGGGCAACTGCTTCAAATGGAGAAAGATTCCATCTCCTTTAGTCACCTCTTCTGAAGCAGAAATCAGGAGACTGCAGAGGTCTTGCATTATTTAAGCCAAGATGCCTGGGTGTCGTGGTTCACATCTGTAGACCCAGCCACTGGGGAGCTAAGGCAGGAGGATCATTTGAGCCCAGGAGCTCTAGAGTGCAATGAGCTATGATTGCACTACTGGCATTTCAGCCTGGGAAACAGAGTGACACCTCCATCTCTAAAAAAACAATAATGATACCAAGATGCATGGTAATATCCAATCTCAAATTTCTTGACTTACTCATTGCACTAAAAATCAACTTTCTCTCTATTTTCTAACAGAATCATTAGAGAGTTAACCAGCATAATTTCTTGATAATGAGGGACTTTTCATGATCCTTGTGCAAGCATTCTGTGATTCCTTCCATTGCTGCCATATATGTAATTTGTCTTTGGGAAAGAGACTTACAAATACATCCCTGGTACCTCACAGTTGTGGTCACAGTTTATTAGCCCCAAAATATGTCAACAGTCTTTAAAATGTACATGCTCTATGACCCATTAATTTTACTTTCAGCATTTTATCCAAAGTACAAAATTAGTAAGTCAAATAATATATACATACATAAATTCTAATTAAAACTTGAAAACAATTTAAATGTACAATAAAAAATAATTTATTCATATGATGATTATACAACTGTTGAAGATCATGTTTTCAAAGAACAGTTAATGATATAGGAATATGTGCCAAAATAAATGTATCGTATTTATTTAAATATTTACAGAGTATTTATAAATGTATAGAATATTTATTTAAAATATCAACATATAAATTCAAATTTCCCCTAGGTCCCACTGGCTTGTTTGTAAGGAAGGCCATTAAATCCAAGGGATCATTATCATTAGCTGTTAACTACAAGATTACAGCCTCAAACTTCCTTCTGCTTGAATATCTCTTTGGAAGCCCCCAAAAGGTACACGAGTTCTCCAAGATGAAAAATGTAGGCAAATCCCAGAATGAGGTAAGTGTATGTGCCATCATACCTTACCCCTGCAATCAGCCTGGAACTCCTGCTCCCACCCAAAAAATCAGGCCCTGTGGATGGGAAGGAAACAGAGGAACAGGCCAGGGCAATCACCTTATAGAAAATGGGCAGAAATTGCGCACGTGACTTCTGCTTATGTTTCATGGTGAGAACTTTGTCACGTAACCACAGCAAGCCTCAAGGGAACATGGGAAATTTAGTTTTCAGTTGAATTGCCCTGTGTCCAGGAAGAAAAGCACAGTGAATTTTGGGGACAACCAGTAGTCTGTCACATCTCATTTGGACAGATTTTTTTTTTTTTTTTAATGCAGGAAGGAAATACTGTGGCTATCTCTAAGTTAATAGGGTTTGTAAAGACTTTTCCTCTACACTTTTGAATTCTCTAAACTTTGTGCAGTGGCCATCTATTTCCTTCATAACAAGTTGAAACATTATTAATTTTTTTAAAGACTAGAAATAAATACTCTAAAATGTTATCAGCAGTTATCTTTGGAAGATAAGACTCCATGTAACTTTTTTTCATTTACTTTTCTTATATTTGCTGAATTTTTATAATTTATTTGAAATTTTAGAAAGTAGTTCACCAAATGTCTTAGTTCCTGCAGGGACAGGTAGAAATATTGTTATGGCCTATATTTGGGTTTCACACATGGTCACAATTACAGTGTACTTCTGTCAGAGCCCTCTGTTTTCTTTGTTTTAAAATAGAAAGTAAGCCTGTTTATATATGACTCTCAGTAAGATGATGAACGACATAAAATTCTTCAACCTGCCCCCCACAGCAACCATTTTAAGTAACTCATCTGTTCAATTTCAGAATGGAAGCTGTAATCAGCTGCTAAATAGTTCTCCTAGCAAGTTACTGCACTCCCTGGCTCCATAAAAGTTTCTCACCTTACTGCTGAGGTGTCCTCTGGGAACACGACTGTCCTCCCATCCTCACACTTAGCCTATATTACATTCAAGCGGGTTTATCTCACTGAAGTGAGCCTACCCCCACCATGATTTCAACCAATGGAAGCTCAAGGTATTAACTTTCCTGGTATATTTACATTTCATTGGGACATTTTGGAGACCTGAAGAAATCAATTTTGAATGGTTAAACCATAGAAACTGAAAGAGTGAGAAACTAAAATATCTTGGAAGAAATAGAACTCTCTCAATAACATGTTAATCCTACCATAAATATAACACCTCACTCATAAGGAAAGCTCTGTAGAGAAGCACAGAGATAAATCAATTAAAGCAAGCTTTTTTGGAAAAAAAAAAAAAAAAAAAAAAGTAGGCAGCAGGCCTGGCATGGTGGCTCAAGCCTATAATCCCAGCTTTGGGAGGCCGAGGCGGGCACATTAAGAGGTCAGGAGATCGAGACCAGCCTGGCCAACATAGTGAAACCTAATCTCTACTAAAAATACAAAAAATTAGCTCGGCATGGTTGCAGGTGCCTGTAATCCTAGCTACTTGGGAGGCTGAGGCAGGAGAATCGCTTGAACTCAGGAGGCAGAGGTTGCAATGAGCCGAGATTGCACCATTGCATACCAGCCCACGCGACAATGTGAGAGTCTTTCTCAAAGAAAAAAAAAAAAAAAAAAGGTAGGCACCAGTACTCTGGAAAATGCTACAAAATGTTTAAATGCTTTTCCTATCTTTCCCTTTTCTTACCTGTCCTTTTGTCTATCTTTCCACTCCTGTGATACTCAGAACCTAAACATCACACAGAATGAAAATAGCATTATAAAAACAAGTAATATAGAAACATCATTTTTCAGTATTTACAAGCACAAAACCACCTTCACTTTTCAGGGGACCAATGATATGACTTGGTTCACACTGTGGCATTTTACCTATGATTCCCACCAAATTATTTAGTTGAAATGGGAGTGTTTATTTATTTAAGCACATTTATCAAAATCACTCTGAATAAGGGATACTGACATTCTGGATGACTGGTATACACCTTCGTGAGAAACAGCCCGGATTGACTCTTCTCACTGACCTTCAACATCATGATTTGGTGGGAGGAAGAAAATGACAAAGAATGACAGAAAGGAATAGAGGTCTATTTTACTTCTCAGATTACATTAAGATTCCAAAATGTCTTGTTTGTTTCTCATACACCTACGAATCTTCCCGAAACCTACAGCCTGCTTTACTCTTTGTAATTTATTTTCTCATTCAGTTGTTCTCCTGATACTACAGTTCTTTTAGACTTCAAAATATTCTAATTGCTTAATCACCCCTCCTGGCATAGTCCTTATTTCCTTCAGTGTTCTTTCTTTCTCCCATGAGAAACACAGAGTACATCGATTCCTGCCAGCTGTTCTGCATCTCCAATTGTGAAGACTGAGACAAAGAATTAGCTTAGTCTGATTACATTTGTCAGTCAAATTACCCTGGGATTTTGTATTTATAACCACTATTTCATTTATAATTTAAAAAGAGAGGCCAGGCGCAGTGGCTCACGCCTGTAATCCCAGCACTTTGGGAGGCCAAGGCGGGTGGATCACGAGGTCAGGAGATCGAGACCATCCTGGCTAACACAGTGAAACCACATCTCTACTAAAAATACAAAAAAAAAAAAAAAAAACAACCCCATCTCTACTAAAAATACAAAAAAAAAAAAACAAAAAACAAATTAGTTGGGCGTGGCAGAGGGCACCTGTAGTCCCAGCTACTGGGGAGGCTGAGGCAGGAGAATGGCGTGAACCTGGGAGGCGGAGCTTGCAGTGAGCCAAGATCGCACCACTGCACTCCAACCTGGGTGACAGAGTGAGATATGTCTCAAAAAGGAAAAAAAAAAGAAAACTTTCATTTCCTTACTTCGAGATTCCAATTTCCTGACATAGACTCATTTATGAAATACAATAGACAATCAAAACATAGGTAGATAATTCACTTATTTAAGAAAAAGAGGAGGAAGAGGAGGTGGAGGAGGCACTTTTCTGAAACATGTAGTAACTCAGGGATTTGTAGAATAATCCAAAGACTATCGATGTCTTTCTAGACATAGCTTTTTTTTTTTAATCCCCAACCCTATATAATCTCCAGACCCTAAGCCTTTTTGGCATTCTGAATTAATAATTTATATAATGCTTTTATCCACACCAGTAATTCTGGTCTAGGTAAGGCTACATGTAGTGGTCTCAGCTATTCAGGAGCCTGAGGTGGGAGGACTGGTTGAGCCCAGGAGTTCAAGGCCTGTGAGTACTGCATTCCAGCCCAGGTGACATAGCGAGATTTGTTAAAAAAAAAAAAAAATTCAGCCAGATGTGGTGGCTCACACCTGTAATCCCAGCACTTTGGGAGGCTTACACAGTAGGATCACTTCAGCCCAGAAGTTCAAGATCAGCCTGGGCAACATAAGGGAGACCCTGTCTCTACAAAAATAAAAATAAAAAATTAGTCAGACGTGGTGGCACACACTTGTAATCCCAGCTACTCAGGAGGCTGGGGTGGGAGGATTGCTTAAGCTCAGGAAGTCAAAGCTACAGTGAGCCCTGATAGCACCACTGCATTCCAGCCTGGATAGCAGAATGAAACCCTGTCTCAAAAAACGACAGCAACAACAAAACAAACAAAAAAGTAAATATTCAAAGAGCTTTTGTTGCAATCTATGTTTAGCTTAAACTGACATACCAGGTCACTGCCAATTCTTGACTGAACTAGGCAACCTTTCCTTCTACCAATGGGTCTTCCAGAAGATAATGTCACATCCAGAATGAAGTATCTGATGGTTATAAAGCATATTTGTTTTAGTAGAGCCCACTTTTATTGTCTACCAAAAAGAGAGCTGTCCCTACCGGTTCCAAGACAGCAAAATGGCAGAGAATTAAACCATGGAACAAATCAGCCATTTAAGCAATGTGCTCCTTTCTAAAATGAAAATATCATCACTATTTGTTTCATCATGGAGAGGAAGAGCATTTTTAAAAAAATTATTATTATACTTTAAGTTCTGGGATACATGTGCAGAACGTGCAGGTTTGTTACACAGGTATACATGTGCCATGGTGGTTTGCTGCACCCATGTACCCGTCATCTACATTAGGTATTTCTCCTAATGCTATCCCTCACCTAGCCCCCCACCCACTAACAGGTCCTGGTGTGTGATGTTCTCCTCCCTGTGTCCATGCATTCTCATTATTCAGCTCCCACTTAGGAGTGAGAACATGCGATGTTTGGTTTTCTGTTTCTGTGTTAGTTTGCTGAGAATGATGGTTTCCAGCTGCATCCATGTCCCTGCAAAGGACATGAACTCATCCTTTTTTATAGCTGCATAGTATTCCATGGTGTATATGTACCACATTTTCTTTATCCAGTCTATCATTGATGGACATTTGGGTTGGTTCCAAGTCTTTGCTATTGTGAAGAGTGCTGCAATAAACATACATATGCATGTGTCTTTATAGTAGAATGATTTATAATCATTTGGGTATATACCCAGTAATGGGATTGCTGGGTCAAATGGTATTTCTGGTTCTAGATCCTTGAGGAATTGCCACACTTTCTTCCACAATGGTTGAACTAATTTACACTCCCACCAACAGTGTAAAAGTGTTCCTATTTCTCCACATCCTCTCCAGCATCTGTTGTTTCCTGACTTTTTAATGATTGCCATTCTATCTGGTATGAGATGGTATCTCATCGTGGTTTTGATTTGCATTTCTCTGACGGCCCGTGATGATGAGCTTTTTTCCCTATGTTTGGCCACATAAATGTCTTCTTTTGAGAAGTGTCTGTTCATATCATTTGCCCACTTTTTGATGCTTTTTTTCTTGTATATTTGTTTAAGCTCTTTGTAGATTCTGGATATTAGCTCTTTGTCAGATGGATAGATTGCAAAAATTTTCTCCTATTCTGTAGGTTTCCTGTTCACTCTGATGATAGTTTCTTTTGCTGTGCAGAAACTCTTTAGTTTAATTAGATACCATTTGTTAATTTTGGCTTTTGTTGCCATTACTTTTGGTGTTTTAGTCATGAAATCTTTGTCCATGCCTATGTCCTAAGTGGTACTGCGTAGGTTTTCTTCTAGGGTTTTTATGGTTTTAGGTGTTACATTTAAGTCTTTAATCCATCTTGAGTTAATTTTTGGATAAGGAATAAGGAAGGGGTCCAGTTTCAGTTTTCTTCATATGGATAGCCAGTTTTACCAACACCGTTTATTAAATAGGGAATCCTTTCCCCATTTGTTTTTGTCAGGTTTGTCAAAGATCAGATGGTTGTACACCTGTGGCATTATTTCTGAGGCCTCTGTTCTGTTCCATTGGTTATATCTCTGTTTTGGTACCAGTACCATGTTGTTTAGGTTACTGTAGCCTTGTAGTATATTTTGAAGTCAGGTAGCGTGATGCCTCCAGCTTTGTTCTTTTTGCTTAGGATTGTCTTAGCTATATGGGCTCTTTTTTGGTTCCATGTGAAATTTAAGGTAGTTTTTGCTAATTCTGTGAAAAATGTCAATGGTAGCTTGATAGGGATAGCACTGAATCTATAAATTACTTGGGGCAGTATGGCCATTTTCATGATATTGACTCTTCCTGTCCATGAGCATGGAATATTTTTCCATTTGTTTATGTCCTCTCTGATTTCCTTAAGCAGTGGTTTGTAGTTCTCCTTGAAGAGGTTTTTCACATCCCTTGTAAGTTGTATCCTAGGCATTTTATTCTCTTTGTAGCAATGTGAATGGGCGTTCACTCATGATTTGGTTGTTTGTCTATTATTGGAATGCTTGTGACTTTTGCACATTGATTTTGTATCCTGAGACTTTGCTGAAGTTGCTTATCAGCTTAAGGAGATCTGGGGCTGAGATGATGGGGTTTTCTAAATATACAATCATGTCATCTGCAAACAGAGACAATTTGACTTCCTCTCAGGAAGAGCATTCTTGATGTAATTTTGTAAATCTATTAAATAATGATAAATTGTTCATCAAGGCTGAGATGTTTCTTTTTAAACGAGCTCTATGAAATCAGAATACAGAACATGTAGAGGAAATTTAGTTGCTACTGCCATCTGGAAGGCAAACTAGGGAGGTCAAAGACATCTAAGGCCTGGAGAGATGTCGATGAGCTGACAGGATGAATACCTGCTCCTTTTTCAAAAGCTGTCGATTTTCTTAACAACTAGTAATTCTGGACGCTTTTTTGGATCCTTCATTGATTATTGTTTATAACAGTATATGATAAAAAAATATAAATATGCAGACAGGTTTTGAACAGTGAATTTCAGAAGGAAATGTCAAATTTTTAAAGTAAATCTAAACAGGGAATATAAATGGGATAATTCATTTTGACATCCAAAAGTAGTTTCACATTATGAAATAACATAAAATCTACATTTGCCTTCACGTGATAAATGCTTCCCAGATTTGCATGGCCCTAATACAATAAGATTAAGAATATTCTATCATTGTTTATCCTTTGTGATCAGTTGTTTATCCTGTGTTAAACAAATATTGTGGGAAGAATAGATTGGAACAGGCTTCAAAACTATTCCTTGGATGCTCATCAACAGAAACACAGAGAGACAGCAGAGCTCAGAACTTGGACAGATAAAAATCTAACAGGAAAACCAAAAGTAAACTGACTAGAATTTTAAATCTTCAACAATGAAGAGAGTCGTGGGATTACTGGTATAAATGCAAACCTGATGCTGCAGAAAATAACTTTGAATTTTTGTTTCCAAAAAATAAATATATCAACTTGTCTTTCCAAGGAGATCCTTAATGATACATGTGCCAGGGTAATGTATGCATGTATATATATATAATGTGTGTATTTTATATATAGTCTTTCTTGAAAAAAGCAAGAGAAAAAAAAAAAAAGCATGAAGAACATATAACATATGGCATTCCCTATCGCCTCAGCTGGTGTTTGCCATTTCCTGCTTGTAACTTTCTTAATTTTACATCTCCTCAATTTCAATATACTAGACATTTTAATCAGATTTGCAAGTTGGCCTTCCATTTCTTCACTTGCAGCCCCTGCTCCTATTAATCTTTTCAATTATGTAAGTAGGCCTATTCGATTTAAAGAAGAGCTAATAATTACAATGCCTAGGGTGTCTTCATGAATAATCAATAATGTGCTCATTGTGATGTGGCTGTCTGGGTAAGCTATGTTCTGATGCAAGAGGCAATAGAATTCAAAACTATTCTAATATTTTAATCAAATATTATAGGATTGATATATATATATATATATGATATTTGGGAGAGCAAAAATCAGTGAGGGGCATAGAGGCATCCTATGAGGGGGGAAAGAAACAAAAACAAAACAACCTTAACTTTGAGTCACTCAAGCATTGCCCCCCAAAGCTGGGCCTGTTTTTCTTAACTTCTATGCCCCGCCCACATCCAGGCTGCATATGAAGCAGTTCTCTTTAGGAAAGTCAGGAAAACAAAACTGGTCATTAGCCCTCAGGCAAGTAGATTGAATATCTTTCCCAAAGCAATTAATTAGGATTCCAGCATGTTAGGATCTTATCCTTTGCTGGCAAAACCTCCCTCACTAATTCCAAAGTCAAAAGTGGAAACAAAACAAAACAAAACAAAAAGTGAAAGCACTTCCACAGATTCTAAAATAAATGCATATTTGTTCTCAACTAGAAACCGGTTGCTGGGAAATGCTGGCAACTCAGGATGATCTCCCATTCCAAGCTTCTCACTGTCATCCTAAGAATGCTGTGGTCCTAAGAGTTCTTGTAGTTTGCTTCAGCAATAAACTCTGTGCCTTTAGACACCCCAAGGAGTTTTCCTGGTAAATGCAAAGAGTAACTTACCCAAAACACAATCTTTCACACTCTAGAAGCAATGCCTAAGGTTAGGTAGTACCATTTAAGAAACTAATGTGACCAGCCAGAACTCAATGTTGACATCTGAGATGTTAGGGTATGCGTGAGGGCTACTTTTCTAAAAGTTTACATACATATGCAGGATTCCATCCATTTTCTCCATCACATTTTCACTAATTAACATGGTTATTAAAGAGCTGGACTTCATATTATCCTAAATTTCCTGGCACATGTAATTGCAAACTCACTCCAAAACTTTCCTTTTATACCTCCCACCAGGTTGCCTAATGGTGCTACTTATAGACATTTCTCACTGTGAAGGTAATCAGGTTTCAATGAAACTCTTTAAAATACTTTAGAGGAATCCATAAAATTTGAGAAGAGGGAGATAAGAGAGAAAATTATACATACTCTAGGCAGCCAATTTTGATGTGGTAACATTGATAGTCATTTTCTATTCATCACCTAGCTCTTAATATAAAACTTCGTAAGTCAAAACATAAGTTCACAAATACAGAACCAGGACCCCAGTAAAAAATAAAAATCAGAAGACAATCAGGCAATATAGCCATAGGGAGGAAAAAAACACTATGATCAGAAGCAGAGAACTATAATATAGTCCTTTCCTTACCCTTGAGCCAATAGCCTAAAATGTACAATCATAGAAGAAATTTTTATTTCATACACATGAAAATGGCTAGTACCTATTGCTCATCCACATTTTCCATGTACCAAACAGCACAGACATACAGGAAAACTAAAACTCTCTTTGATGCTCATAAATATTCAGTTAAAATTTTTAAAAATTTACTTATAAAAAAAGAGCAGTTGTTACCTTATGTCTATGTAAAATTAATTTCTCTACAAAATAAAATCAACAAACTCTAAATTAAAACATCTCAGGATCTCACATGGATCAGAGTTCCAAAACTGGTAGCTGTAGTTAAGACTAGAGGTGTCAGAACAAAATTTTAAGTCAAGAGAATCTTTGAATCTGTATGAAATCATGTCTAAATAACGCTAAATATAAGAATTTACATTAACAAATGAAACAAGCACAAAGATAAAAATTGCACAGTTAGGGAAGGTCAAAATTTAAGCCTGCCTTCCATAAAATTTAACATTTTCATTCCTTGCCCTATGCCTTACCCTAGCCTAGAGAATTAATAGGAAACTAAGACTTAAGGCAATTAGGTACCACCATCTGTAAATCACCCAGAAAATGATTGAGAGTGCAGTATCAAAAGACTGACAAGAAGTAAACTCTCATGATGAGAATTTACAGTATTCTGGGAAAAAAAAAAAAAAAAAAAAAAAAAA
>NW_016814022.1:64426-91358 GCF_001698545.2 Rhinopithecus bieti
AAAAAAAAAAAAAAAAAAAAAAAAAGCAGTGAAGCCAGATGTCAAAATATGTATTTAGTGACTCATAAAATTTCATTGCCCCAGAGTGAAAAAAAGAAATACCACAGTTAGGCAACATTTTCAGCAGATGCCCCTAAAATACTTCTAACTTTAAAATAGTTCTTCGAATCTTCTTGAAGTGCTTCCTATTCATTTATATTTCTCTTATTTTATTGATGTTTTTCTTACCACTGTCCTACAGGATTAGGAGTGAATCCAGGAGTAGAAGAAATTGAGAAAAACTGAATGTCAAGTTCACTATGCCCTGCTTAGCCTCATCCAACTCAAACTTGCTATCCATGTAGTCAGATGGGGTAAGCTGGGGGATAAAATGAGAAATGGAAATGGATCCATTTTAATCATATTCCTCTACTCCATCTTTGTGAAAAGCAGTCTACAAGATACCCCTCTTACATTTAATGTTTTAACATTATTTTTAAAATCTCAAAAGGAAAATAACACTGAGTATTTCACATAGGAGAAACTGAAGAAAACTCCAGGCATGAAGACTTTACACTCAGGTAAAAGAGAGGAACAAAGGCCAAATCTGTCCACAGTGACATTTTGTTAGCTGGTGTGCCTTTCAACAGAGCTTCATTCTCCAGTTTGCTACAATCCCCACCACTACTTATTATATTGTACAAGCTGCTTCACACTTCACATTCACCTTTCCTATTAGTTCCTGTATGCATTGCAGACTTTGACCCCTGCAAGTGAAGATTTATCTTCATCCACTCTTACAAACTCAGCTTTGGCAGAGGTCTTTAAAGTCCATCCTCTAGAACAACCATCCATTTGATAATTAGATTCTCTAATACATTTCTGGCTAGCTTTTTGCACGTCAGTAACACCAGAAGAACTTAAAAATAAATAAATAAAAGACGCCTGAGCCCCGTCCCTGACCTACTGAATTAAAATATCGAAGGATGCAGGGGGTGGGAGCTAAGTATCTATGCAGGTGAATCTGATGAGCAGCTAGGGGTTACAAACTATTTATTATATCCAATCATGAAGAACTCACAGTTTTTGGATAACAATGTAAGGAAGTTCTTTCCTCAGGCAAATCTTAGTGCTCAGACTAGAGACAGAGAAGAGTTACCTGCCTCTCAGCCCTGGGGTGGTTTGACAGTGTATCAGAGAGCCTTGTCAAAACTCGGAGGGGTTTGTTACAGAAACGAGACTTCACTTCTTCCACTGCCTGCCATATGTTTCATTCCCTGCTGGCTTGATTCTGAGAACATTTTCCATATCTGTGTCCATGTGAAAGCTAAAGCTACCTATTCAGGTGTTGCAGCTGTCACCAACAATATCCTGGTGATGGGATGAAATAGATTTTGCTTCAGAAACTATGAAAAGAAAGTCGGTGTGCAGAAATGACACATTATGAAATGATGAAGTACAACATCTGGCTCAGAAGTGAGTCAGACAGGTGCCATTAATGAGACAAACAGGAAGCTTCTTTATTAAAAGCAAAGTTAAATTTTGAGGCCATTTTGGACTCTCTCTATACAGGTCTATTAACCAATTCAGTCGAAATATCATTACAGTGGATTTGACCAGATGTTTGGCTGCATTAGCTGAAATGGCTGGTTATTACAGCAAAGATTCATCCCACATAATTGCCCATAGGAATTTAATAGCCATAGGTTAAAAAATACATCATTATTGGGCCAGGCACAGTGGCTCACACCTGTAATCCCAGCACTTTGGGAGGCCGAGATGGGTGGTTCACGAGGTCAGGAGTTCAAGACCAGCCTGGTCAAGATGCTGAAACTCCCGTCTCTACTAAAAATATAAAAATTAGCTGGGCATGGTGGCACACACCTGTAATCCCAGCTACTCGGGAGGCTGAGCCAGAATAATCGCTTGAACCCAGACAGCAGAGGTTGCAGTGAGCCAAGATCATGCCACTGCACTCCAGCCTGGGTGACAGAGCAAGACTCTGTCCCCCACCCCCAAAAAAAAAATCATTATTATACCAGGTCAAAATTGTACAATAGTTTACACCTTTCAAAGCACTTGCTCACAAATAATCTCATGGAAACTTTAAAGAAACCTGTTTGTCAGGTGATAATAAACCCATATAACAGATGAAGAAACAGAGACTCCTGTCCCATGACTTGCCCAAACTTATTCAAGTAGGATCACAGCTGCAGAGACCCCAGATTCTCCAAATCTAAGGTCAAGGCTCAAGCTCTGAGGATCTTCAGGTTTTTAAACTACAAGAGGAAGTTTTAAGAAACAAAGAAAAACTTTAACCAATATAAACCTAACCATGATTCTGGAAAACCTGGGGCCGAACAGGAAGAAATGTAGGAAAGAAAGAAAATGTGAGAAACATCTAGCCCTGGATGCCAAGGCTGCAGACTTGCTAGTTTTCAGACTGAATCCTAATGTACTGCTGGTACATACACATCTGCAAGCTATTCCCAGGCCCATCAAGAGCTCCCTATCAAAGTCACAGGTGTAGGGTAGAAAACAGAAGAATGAAACCACCTTATGGCTGTGCAGCACTTTAATCATCTACACAAAAGAGATACATTTCCCTGCCAGGTAAATATTGGCTAAGGAATACTGAAGCACAGGAATATTTTGAGAAAGAACATATGAAATGTAGGTGAAAGGACTTTCTGAACATCAGCCCCCACGGTGCTGACGGTCAATCATGATAGGGGTGGAACCAAGAGGTCCACAATAGGTATTCTACACAGTAAAATAATAATAATAATAATAACTTTGAAAACATAGTGCATAATGCATTATCTGATTCTGCCATATTTGGTTCAGCATGCAAAGTTAAGTCATGGTAAAATGAGGAAGAATAACTCTTAAATATCAGGAAGATCTTTATGCCTTAAATGAGTAAACCCCTGAACCATGAGTCTGAGACAAGAAGAAATGGACAGTGAAAAGAACAGTGCCTTTTCCATTAAAATGTGTAAGGATGAAATTAAAAGTAGAATGACTCCCTCTTCCTTTGTAATTACTTGCTTATTTAGGACATTTTATTAAAACTCTGCTATGAAGTCATTAGCAGATTGTAAATCTTTGGGCATGAATCACATAATTTCATTTCTTTTCAGTCTCTAAATTTTATTAGTTTATCAATGTTGATTTTAAGGATGATGGAATTTGACCCAAAATATTATGTATCCCTGTACTTACATGTCTTAATAGGACATATATATGTGTGTGTAATCTGAAATATATATGTGTATAATTAATTTGCTTTTCCTAAAGTCACATATATATGGCTTTAGAAAATATATAGGATAATATATAAAATAATATAGGATAAATATATAGGATAATATGATAGGATATTAATGTGTGTGTCATATATAGATACACATATATATCCTATATTATCTTATGTACTTTCTAAAGCCATATATATGTGGTTTTAGGAAAAGCTAATTTAATTATATACATATATATTCCAGCTTAAGAAAAAGCTAATAAAGTTCAAAATAATAAAATGAACCGGGCGCGGTGGCTCACGCCTGTAATCCTAGCATTTTAGGAGGCTGAGGCAGGCGGATCACGAGGTCAGGAGATTGAGACCATCCTGGCTAACATGGTGAAACCCCGTCTCCACTAAAAATACAAAAAAAAATTAGCCGGGCATGGTGGCAGGCGCCTGGAGTCCCAGCTACTCAGGAGGCTGAGGCAGGAGAATGGCGTGAACCCGGGAGGCGGAGCTTGCAGTGAGCGGAGACCGCCGCCACTGCACTCCAGCCTGGGCTACAGAGCAAGACTCCGTCTCATTAAAAAATAATACTAATAATAAAACAAACAACTAGACATAATTATTTACCTCCATTAATTCAGCAAATATTTATCATGTACCTATCTTGTGTCAGAAACTATGTAAGATAAAAGGATGTGAAGATGTGTAACACAGGGCCCTTCCCTCAAGAGACTGACTATGAGAGGAAGAGGAAGGCTTAAGTACTACGAGGAAGAAAAGGTATTCAGAGTATGGTAGAGAGCACAAACTAGTAGTCAAAACTCATGTAAGTAGCCTTATATACTGCACTAAGAAATCTGGACTTTTTATTGTAGGCCACAGGAGCCATTGAAAAGTTTTAAGCATTAATTATCAAAATCACATTTTGTAAATAGCAGCACTCTAGCAATAAGGAACAAGACAGCTTGAAAGGATCAAGATCAGACATGGGGAAACAAAACAGAAGCCTATTGAGAGAGTTCACATGAAAAATGATCAGGGCTTAAACTAAAACTGCAGCAAGGAAGATGGAAGTGGGGATGGAGTGGAGAGCAGGATTGAGTGGATTCATATATTGCTTTGGGAGTATCTCCCTTTATAATAAGTCCTAAACTAGGGAATTAATCACCTTTTCAGTCAGTAGGACAATAGTCTAAACAAGTTATTTTGATTTGCAAATTCCAGGCTTTACTTGTGAAGCGAAATTTTACTTTTCATGAACTAGACAGAGAAAACTGAAGCATAGAGCTTTACAAGGAACCACAGTGCAGGAGAGATAAGACTATTAGATATAGGAATTTCCTGACTCAAGAAAGGAAGACCTTTTCACAAGGTGGCAGGAGATGTCAGCAAAAGAAGAAAAGAAAAACAGGCAAAGAATTTGGATAGACATTACTCCAAAGAAGATATACAAATAGCTAACAAGCATATGGAAAGATGTTCAACATTACCACTCATCAGAGAAATGCAAATCAAAAGCACAATGAGATATCACCTCAAACTCATTATGATGGTCATTATATTAAAAAAAAAAAAAAAAAAAAAAAACAGAAAATCACATGCATTGGCAAGGATGTGAACAAATTGGAACACTTGCACACTATTGGTAGGGTTGTAAAATGGTGCAACTACTATGGAAAATAATATGGCAATATCTTTAAAAATTAAAAATAGAGTTATCATATGACCCAGCGATTCTACTAGGGGCATATATCTAAAAGAATTTGAAGCAGAGTCTTGAAGAGACACTTGTATATATTCATGTTCATGGTGTTATTCACACAGCCAAGAGGTGGAAGTAAACCAAATGTCCATCCACAGATGAAAGGAATAAAAAAAAGCTATGTGTGTGTGTGTTTATACACACACAATGAAATATTATTCAACCTTGAAAAGGAAGGAAATTCTGTCACATGCTACAACATGAATAAAACTTAAGGACATTAAGTGAAATAAGCCACAAAAAGACGAATACTCTATTATTCCACTTATATGAGGTATCTAGAATAATCAAATTTATAGAATCAGAAAGTACAGTGGTGGTTTCCAGGAAATGGAGAGAGGAAGAAAAGAGGAGTTGTTTAATGGTATAAAGTGTTACATTTGCTACATGAAAAGAGTTTTGGAGATATTGTTTCACAACAATGAATATACTTAACACTGCTGAACTCCCTACTTAAAATGGTTAAGATAGCAAAATAACTAAATAAATGAAAGAGAGAGAAAGACAGAGAGAAAGATGGAAAAGACAAAAGGAAGGAAGGAAGGAAGGAAGGGAGGGAGGGAGGGAGGGAAAGAAAGAAAGAAAGAAAGAAAGAAAAAAGAAAGAAAGAAAGAAAGAAAAAGAAGAAAGGAAAGAGAAAGAAAGAAAGAAAGAAAGAAAGAAAGAAAGAAAGAAAGAAAGAAAGAAAGAAAGAAAGAAAGAAAGAAAGAAAGAGAAAGAGAGAGAGAGGGAGGGAGGGAAGGAGAGGGAGGGAGNAGGAAGAAAAGAGGAGTTGTTTAATGGTATAAAGTGTTACATTTGCTACATGAAAAGAGTTTTGGAGATATTGTTTCACAACAATGAATATACTTAACACTGCTGAACTCCCTACTTAAAAATGGTTAAGATAGCAAAAATAACTAAATAAATGAAAGAGAGAGAAAGACAGAGAGAAAGATGGAAAAAGACAAAAGGAAGGAAGGAAGGAAGGAAGGGAGGGAGGGAGGGAGGGAAAGAAAGAAAGAGAAAGAAAGAAAAAAGAAATAAAGAGAAAGAAAAAGAGAGAAAGAGAAAGAGAAAGAAAGAAAAAGAAAGAAAGAAAGAAAGAAAGAAAGAAAGAAAGAAAGAAAGAAAGAAAGAAAGAAAGAAAGAAGAGAAAAGAGAAAGAAAGAAAGAGAAAGAGAGAGAGAGGGAGGGAGGGAAGGAGAGGGAGGGAGGGAGGTGAGAGGAGGGTGGGGGAGAGGGAGGTGAGGGGAGGTGGGCATGAGATCAGATCAAAGGTACTCACTTCTCCCTTACCTCCTTAGGGTTAAACTTCAGATGGGTTGTGTGGTAGAAACACACAAACTGGTTGATGAGAACAGGATCCCAAAACAGGAACCTTTCTCTTGGTCAGGCTGTAAGCTTCTCAGAGAAATCCCACAGTCATTATGGGGCTTCACCTGACATGGCACTTGAGCAATAGAGGAGAAGTAACTAAAGAAGGTGCCCAACAGGTGGGCCTAAGAGAGCTCCCTGTTCCGTAGGGCCAGCATGTGACTTGGGTAGTCACAGAAGATAGTTCAGGGTGCCAACTGTCAAGCTCATGAGAGGTTTACCAAGATCATGGATGAGATAACTCTTCAGCAGAGGACCACAAAGCAAAAGCTAAGTCAGGGATCACAGCCAGACCCCAGAAGATTTATCTCACTACAACTATTAAAGTGAGAGCCAAGCTAGCAAAGAAGAATAGTTTCCATTATAGTCCCAGGCCCAAGGGCACTTCAGAAACTCATTCAACAAGAACCCAGGCATCCCTCACAAGAACAGACATCCCTCTCCCATTGCCAAAAGGCTAGTTAGTATCCCCTCTCACCTCTAGCTGCCACCTTGAGAAGGAGGGGGAAAGGAAGACACACAGAAGGCAAAAGGGGGAGAATCCAGGTTTTTGCCTTGCCTGAAGTTTATACAATTTATAGAACCCTCTTTAGGAAAAAGAATACAAAATTATAAATAGAAAATTGCTGGGGCCCCTCCCAGGCCTTGAAAGGGTCCTGGGCAAATGAGGGACCCTGAAGTATAAGATTCCCATAAACTTGCCTCTGAGAAGAGACCCTGGAAAACTGAGTAATTACTGAAAAGAGACTGTTTTGAACCTGCAGAGGTAAGGGTATGCGTCATTGACATAGCCAGTGTATACTGCCATCAATGGGAATGAAGTCTCCAGAGTACAATGAAATTGGTTGTAGAAAATAAAGTGAAAATAGGAGTCATAGTGTGTAAATTCCTACCACCTGCTACATTTTCTATATTCAGAGATTTAAAAGTCACTTTGCAAATTGCTCAAAAAGGAACAAGCTGCTGGAAGTCAAATTTGAGTTTTATTGCTATGTGAGTTTAACCTGATGCATGCCCATAAGAACAGGGAGGTAAACCGCTGAAAAGTAATAAATGTGAAGATGATTAGGATCACCAGATATCTGGCTTCCCATGGAGATTTTTCACTTGTCCTGGAATTGCTTTACATACACTGAGTTAAAAGCTACTCTATGACAGTGGGTTCTCAGAGGAACATGAGATCCTCCCTTTTCCAACTATATAGCTGTGTGAAGATGGATTTTTTAAAAATGTACACTTCAACCGAAACAACGTTTCATGACAGATTGAATGCAGGAGCAGACATGCAAATCCAGCTGTCTTCTATGAAGCCAGACAGTAAAGAGATTTGCAAAAATGTAACACAATGTCACTCTCCTCACTAGTTGGTTCTGTTTTAAAAAATAATTAAATATAAATCTATAATATGTAAATATTTATGTTGCTTAATAGTAATAAAACCTTATGTTAATAGTAATAAAAGCATCACACTATTTTTCAATAAATATATATGTTAAAATTTCTCTAATTTCAAATACAGTATATCTTAATATAATCCATATAAACAGCTGTTAAGAGTGTAAGGTATCCTGAGACCAGAAAGTTTGAGAACCATGGCTCTATAAGAACCAAAGTGTGTGTTGAATAGCAAGCTTTATTCCAAAGGAATTAATAATTAAATATTGTTCTCCTTTTACAGCATGTGAGACCCAGTAGAGATTAAGAAACACATAAATATCACAAATATCATTTTATCAACAACTTTAGGCCCCAGTTGTTCAAAGTCACCCTCTCAAAAGTCTTCTCTGATCACCCTGTCCAAAAGGGTCTTTTTCAGTTCCTCTCTCTCTCTCTCTCTCTCTCTCCTCCCTAATCCTATTTATTCTATAAGATAAAAATCCCTAATTATCTTCTTTGTTTTTTTTTATGTGTTTATTTTCTGTAGTCCCATTCTTTTCTTGCTTATTATCTATGTCTCCCCTTGAACATCGGTTCCATGAAGACAGGGACCTAGGATGTCTTGTTAAATGATCTGTCCCCAGCTGCCAGATAAAGATCTCACACATAGTAAGAGCTTAATTGATATTTGTTGACTGAATGAATTCTATTAAATACTTGTTTCCAAAATTATAATAATAAGCAAAACTGAGAAATCTAGAAAATACTTTAAAATGTGATATTTGCCCTTCTTTTCTGATGTGCTAAACGTTTCTCAAATATGAAAGAACCCACTGTTCTCCCTATGATTTTTCATGTGGAACACCATGGTCTTGCCCACAGCCAAGTCTATTTGAGCCCCCAACTAGGAATATTTCCATTAGTGGAAGATAACACCCAACTGCAGACTCCGAGGAAACCTGCTGGAGTGCATCTGAGACTGACAGAACTTTGTAACATATTTGTCTCTGACCAGATTTCCTGCTGCTTTTTATCTAAATTTGTTCTAATGACAGTAGCTCAGCCTCAGATTTGGCCAGCATATCAAAGTTTCACACATAAACACATATCTCCTCACACACATGCCCACACATACATACATATATATAAACACACACACACAGGCACACACACACACACACACACACACATATATATATATGACTGACACTGACTGTGATAAACATATATTTCAATCAAAAGGATAAATGCAGCCGGGTGCAGTGGCTCACACCTGTAATCCCAGCACTTTGGGAGACCGAGGCGGGCGGATCATGAGATCAGGAGTTCAAGACCAGCCTGGCCAACGTGGTGAAACCCCATCTCTACTAAAAAGTACAAAAATTAGACAGACATGGTGGCAAACTCCTGTAGTTCCAGCTACTTGGGAGTCTGAGGCAGGAGAATTGCTTGAATCCGGGAGGCGGAGGTTGCAGTGAGCTGAGATCGGGCCACTGCACTCCAGCCTGGGCAATAGAGTGAGACTCCGTCTTGGGGGGGGGATAAGAAGAAAAAAAAGGACAAATGCATGCTGGGAAAAGGACTTCTAAGTGTTTCATCCAGGCAAAGGACATTTGTTATGCATTTATAAAGAACATAAGAGTGTTATGTCCCCTTTAAAAGAAGATCTAATCTTTTCCCACAAGTAGCTTATGGACGGTGCTGTTTAGGTCATTAAATTACATCTGGGACCATGTCTGAATAGAGTTGAACAGTGTAGCTGCTAAAATGATGTACTATAGTTATAGCACTTGGTATACATCTTATATTTCCCCTGGCTAACAGTATATAACCTTGCTTAAATCACTAAACTCTGTACCATGGTGTTTCTATTTGTAAAACATAGATAATAATACCTGTCCCAGGCACTCACCCTAAAAGGATGTCGTGAGAATAGATGAGATTAGTGATGGCAAAGCTCTTTGTTTGAAATATGCTATCTAAATCTCAAGCACTATTATTAGGGCTCTCTGCAATTTCCCAGCTAATGGATTATGCAACAGATGGGCCCTAGAAGATGTTTGATATTATTGATATTTCCCATAATTTTTTTCTTTTTCCCACCTCTCTTATTTATTATTTATTAAAATTCTAGCTCTGATCTACATAACAAGAAAAAGCAGAAGGCTTCTGTGTTTGGGTTGAATTTGCCAAGATCATCTTATCCAGACAGTTTTAAAATTATTACTTCTATGCATTTGTAAATGCGTTGAGGTCTTCCCAGTAGGAACAACTGACACAGTTGGATTAAGCAGTTACCCAACGTGCCAGGATTTGATGCAGGCTAATAGATGAATTCTAAGTTCCTTTCCTTTCCTTTCTTCTAAAAAAATGTCCTCTTTTTTGGTGTTCATTAACTAAAATGGAAAGAAAACAATTTGAAAGCCTCATCTATACCAAAAATGTTTCTCTGGGAGGTACAGCATGAACATTATAGACTAAACTAGCAGAGTAGCATTAACTACTGACCAGAGATATACTAGTCATTTACAGTTTGACAGAGGGAGATCAGAAAGGCTCAAACTGCAGGCACTAGCTGCCAAGAGACAGAAGACTGATGGAGGGTTAGATCTGGAAGGTGGAGGTGTTACAGCAGGGATAGGAAAAGTTTCTAAAAGCCTGATTCATAGACCTAACACAGTGACAGTCTCGGGCCCAGCAGCCTCCACCTGCTTGCTTTCTGCTTATAATCACCTCTGGCCAAGCCAATTCCATTTTGAGTGTGATTTAGTCATCTTCCTTTTAATGCAAGTTATTTCAACAGTTAACTCACTGCCATAATGCAGCTTACAATTGGAAAAATATACCTAAGATTTGAGAGGAATGCCAGCAAGGTATTTTTCCTGGTTCCAATTTGGTTTAATCTAGTTACCTAGAAGATGTCACTTCTTATGAAGCAACTATCCAATACAATAAGCAGTCTGTTGCTGGGCAGAATATGAGAGAAAGGAACAGGTTGTGCCTGTTTATTGCTGCTTGGTGTTGTTCCCAAATAAATGGATGCTAATTGAGAGGGAGTGTGGCTTCATATTTTATGACACCCTGGGTATATGGTAAGAAGTCTCAGGAGAGCTGCTTTAAATTAAAGCTAATGTTAAACTCTGCTTAATTAGCATTGCTGTAGCAGGTTTCACTTTTCCCTGTGAGAGGAAGAATGTGCTATGTTACAGTTTTCCTGTTGTAAAATACTAAACTATATGATGGAGGTGAAGAAGTGATTTGGGAGCTGAATGACTTTCTGGCAAGGGAGAACCAGATAGGATGGCATTTTACTAATTAAGAAGAGTGGTGTATTAACCAGACGGGAAAATACAGAGTGGAACAATGGATCGAAGTCCTCAGAATGACACCATTACTTTGGAAACTATTATAAATCAGCTGGGGTTGGGGGCCCTATAATCAACTCCCAATAAAAAAATGTGTCAGTCACTCCTGAACATTCTGTGATAAAAAGCACTAAAAATGCTCTGAGCCAAAATGCCTGAATTCCATATAGTTCATCCATATGAAATGGAAGTATAAAAGAATAGCAGAGATGGGGCCGGGCGCGGTGGCTCACGCCTGTAATCCCAACACTTTGAGAGGCCAAGGCAGATGGATCACCTGAGGTCGGGAGTTTGAGACCAGCCTTACCAACATGGAGAAACCCCATCTCTACTAACATACAAAATTAGCTGGGTGTGGTGGTGCATGCCTGTAATGTTAGCTACTTGGGAGGCTGAGGCAAAAGAATTGCTTGAACGCTGGAAGCGGAAGTTTTGGTGAACCAAGATCGTGCCATTGCACTCCAGCCTGGGAAAAAAAAACAAAACCTCTTATAAAAAAAAAAAAAAAAAAAAAAAAGAATAGCAGAGATGGGAATAGCCTCTACTTTTGCCAAATATCATTGTCTATCAGCACACCAATTGCTCTACCACTGGCCTCTTAATCTCATGCTCCGACGCTTGCTTTTGCTTTCCTCCTATTTATACATAAACTGTGCAGTCTTTATGCAATAGATCACGTTCCTTTTTTGAGTGTCAAAGGAAGAGATGCCATGCTGGCTGCCAGTCACCCAATCTGGTGGCAACTTCATCTACAGCAGACTGGAAGCATAAGAATAGTTGTTTCTGGTGAGGTCAGCAAACATGCATCTCTAGCCATTGCATAAAGTATAACAGACCAGAGGAGTTTTCACAGGCTGATACAAAAAGTTGACCAGAGAAGTTCGAGCTTGTAGTTATCTTACAAATGGTTTGCTAAGTGAACTGTCCTGTTCACTGTCTCGGGAGAAAAATTCTAAGGCTGAACAGTATTTAGCTACTTACCTCTGCCAAAGAGGGCTATTATCATTTCAGAATAAAGAGATGATTATTCAGCTCTCTGACGCAAGTCAAAACACACTCACATCTCCTGCTCACAGAAGCCAGCATAAAATGGGTATTGAGCTGGGGGAACAGGTGTGTTTGTGCTTGGAGAAAGCAGCGAGGGATATGAAAATGACTTAGCAGCTGGTGGAAAGGAAGATTGAAGTTGTGCCAGGCAAAGGGTGTTTTTTCCCCTAATTATGCAAAAGCCTTAATTTCATTGATCATGTTGTTCTCTTCTTTCTCCATCTAAATAATATGAAATCTATGTAACAACTCTTTTGGGAAGTCAAAAACATTGCCAGGGATGCTTATTAAGGGAATGAGGGTCAAGAAATACTCTCTAGTGGATAACCTCGCTATTTTCTCAGGGTTTGTGAAGCATAGTAACTTTAATTAGATAAAAGATAAAAGATGTAATAAAATGAGATGTAGTTATTCAAGCTGAAAAAAAAATATGTCAATAGAAAGAGTAACCTCTGAAAACAAGACCCAGGAAATCTGGAAGGCTTTCATATTTGTAGTTATTCAATTGTTGGTATTATCTTATTTGATAAAAATTTATCAAGCATGTATTTTGTGCCAGGCACTGAGCTACGTTTTTAGAATACAAAGATTAAAATGCAGTTTCTGCCTTCTATAATGGCTCACAATCTAGGGACGAAAAATATCTCACCCTAACTCAGTTGGGGCAGTGGCATGGATAAATTTCATTTTAACTAAAAAGCTTAGACTGTCCTTTCATTTCAGGTGCAAATTAAATTTTAGAAGTTGAATCTTAGTTTAATTTTTCTGATGGAAACTTGGTAAATGATTTTAATTGAGGACAAGAACCTTTCTCACCCATGTATGACCATGTGTCATGACCCAGGTCTGTGTCTCCCCCCTGCCTTGCTCTGTGATCTTATAAGTAGCCCTACATTTAACCTAGATAAGCTCATCTTTCCCAAATCCAAAAGAAGATGGAAAATAACAGAATGAGAATACCCCAACATTCACACAAAAAAGAACAACTGCTTGAAAATGTGTTAGTGACATCACTGTCCTTTGAGTTGGTTGTCTCTCATTCCAGGAAGGAGCATGTGCCAAGCGACCAAAGAGTTGAGGCTACCTTCTGACTCTACAGCTTGTGGTTGTGAACCAACATTACACATCTCCCCATACTGTCAGAAACTGTATCAGCAGTCCTCAGAGCTGGAAACAGCAGTCACAAAATGAGGTTCCATGTCTCTCTGTTTGACTTATAAAATGTCAATCATTGTGTGGTCTCAGATACATTGACTTGCTCACTGTTTGGTAACATTGCAATGACAATGTGTTTTAAATATATGCTGGAAGGACAATTTAAACACTTGACAGCAGTGAGAGTCAAGACAGACCATATTTTCTGTTCTGAATCTAGTATGCAAGAGAATCTGCACATACTGCCAGTGTTTTATTGTCATTTACATAGTCTTCAATTGTAAAAGTGTTGCTTAAGCAGGCATTTTGCTGGTTGGTTTTACCTTGAGAGCCTGATACGGGGAGGAAGGGTTACTAGTTGAAGAGAACTAAGAGGGCTAAAGCCTAAGAGACCAACTTAAAGGTTTTCTATTTGTGTTGCTCACCCTCTGTGCGTACCACCTCTTTCCTTAACTCCCCTCTAACGCCCAGGCTACTGTCTTAGAACTTGCACCCTTAAAACAATCCATGTAACACTCCAAAATGTTCACCCATTTTATTAGGGAAAGGATTCAAGAAGAATATAAAGAAGGAACAGATATAAAACACAGTGTAGCTGGATGATTTATTGAAATATTTAACTGTGCTTTATTCTCAAATTATTTTCTTCTTCAGACCGTTTCCAGAAAAGAGCCAAAATCCTTTGGACTCCTTTGCTCCAGGATGTGTTTCCCTCCTGATTTTGTTTTTCAAAAAGCATAAGCTTCTTGAAGGTATTATGTTATGTGTAAAATGAGAAGTTGTCCTAGCGGAGAGAGAGGACTTCCCCTCATCTGGAAAGAGAGCAAGGAGCCTGGGAACTCACTTCCCTGCCTGGGTGGAACCTCAGCAGAGATGCCCGTGCCAAATCAGCACAGAAGCACAGAATCAGCTACTTCAAGGCACCACACTGGCTTAGACAAAGAGCAGATCAGAAGTGACCATAAAGGACCATACTGGCTCTGCCCTCATTTTCGGGACAAAATGCAAACCTCTAGATTGAAGGAAAAGGAGAACAAGGACAAAAATTATATTTCCTGCCAGCTCAGTAACTTTAAGAACATTCCTTATCCACACAAATTTGTAACTCCAAGTTCAATAGCTTCAATTAGATGAACCACCTTTGTCAGCAGTTATTTTACTCAAAACGGGTTATCTGTTTCTCCCCCAGGGCGTGTGTGGTTGTCACTGCTTCTCTGGCTGCACTTTATAGGGTAGTACAGATTTCTCCAAGTACCCTGAATTACTGCCAGAAGAATTAGACTCTATTATTTGGGTCTTGTTCACTTTTACAGTTTTTAATTGAACACCATTTTGTGATTGTCAAGAACTGTGAAGGCTGCGAGATTTTACTCCATTGATTAGCTAACAAGCTAGCCTGCCACAGATTCATGGAGAATGGCTGATGACGTAAGACTCTTGGGTCAAAGACAATGGACTTTATTACTGATGGCACAGCGAGCAGCATAAGTACCATATTTTTCCCTTGTCCCCAGGTCCCACAGAAGCAATGCAGATTGGCTCAGATGAATGCCTGCACGTGCAGTGGTTTGCATTTCAGGAAAGGGACTTTGAATTTAGGAAGCTTGAATCTTTTATACTGGACAGCCAGCATGCCCTGCCTTTACACCAAAGGGAGACACTATCTCTGTCTTCAAAGACTGTTTGCTGTACAAACTTCATCAAAGACATTCTTGGGCAAGAGACAGTCGATGTCTCTGCTCCTAAGATATGCAGAAATGTGACAGATCCGTGGAAAAGTTCTCCCAGCAGTGCTAAGCCTGCTGTAGCACTTAAAAAAGTTAAAGAAGTATGACCTCAGCCCTCCAGAATTCAGTAGAAGATCAACTAGCTGATGTGGAACTATAAGCAAAACATTTCACTTTTCAGTGCTTTTTTTTTTCTGTAATTACAAAATAGGAACGATATCTGCCCACTCACTGCTTATTTTGAGAAATAAAGGAAAAAGAACAGTCTGACAAATGCTTTGAGTTTCATGATGGACACTAAAATAGGAGAACATCATACAAAAATATACTGGGTCCTATTCACACTTTTATTCTCTAATGACTTTGGGGAAAGTATGACAAATTTACAGATATTTTATTCTGATAAGGTGGAAATACCTTTTTTTTGTAAGTGCTGAATATGAGTTTAAAACCTTAGTTTTGTCAAACTATAAAGCTAACTAAATATGTTTAACCACTATTTTTATTGAAACCGCTGTTTAGATTTCTTATCAAATAGGTTTGCCGTATCTTTATCACATCACCTTGTAGCTGGAGAAGAGTATGGATCTATGATTCTTGAGTCCTTACATCTTCTCCAGTCTTCTCATCATCTCAAACACGCAGCTGGCAAGTCTTCTACACTTTCTGTCTTCCACCTCAGGGGTAGGAGCTCTCTTCTTCGTTCTCCTGGTCTTAACTTCCTCTTCGCTGCCTGAGTTTTGACATAAAGTCAAACTAGACTTTCTGCTTGTAGGCACAAGAACAATTAGATTTTACAAGCTGCCTTAAAAAGTTAACCTAAATGCAATTAAAGATATTCCAGCATTCTGTGGTTAATTTGACTAACATTGTGCTAAATGATATCCTAAATATCGGTAAAGACAGTGCTTACCTACCTGTGCTATATAAACCCCTATGTGAGAATGCCTCAGCCAGTACCCAAGATCTAGTTAATCAGAACATCTGAAGATAGAGCTCAGAAATATGCATTTTAACAAGTACCACAGGTGATTCTTATAGCCACTAAGTTTTGAGAACAGCTCCTTTGAAATTGTCACCAATAGAATTTCAATAATTGTTATCTTATAAATTGTCTCATAAAATATAAGACACAAGCATAAACCATTTATTAAAAGGCAAACAAGCAAGAGGTATAATATATATTTTAGTTAAATAGGATAATTTCTAAAGAAAAGTCTCTCTTAATGATACACACAGTTTAATTTCATTTATCAAAAGGCAAGAAGTCTAAAAGAATTCTTGAATTAAATATCCAATAAAAAAACAGTTAAAGTACAATGTATCAACTCATGAAATATTTTTCAGCTTTTATAAATTATCACTAAAACAACCATTAAGCAATATGAAAATATGCATTAGAAAATAGAAAAAAAATGTAGAGTACAAAATTGCATGTACATGATTGCAACTAATATCTTCTGTATTGGAAAAAAAACGACAAGAGAAAATGTCAGAGTTGTCAGATTACGGGAAAGTCGTCTGTATTTTTTCTACAATTGAGCTAAAGAGATAGACTGTGACAGAGCTTGGAAATCCTAATTGCAGGTTCTGCCTAATAATTCTACTAAGTAAATTAGCAACACTATTTTGTAAGTATTATGAAACAAGAGAATAGGTGAAGGCGACTCATTCTGTTTACTTTGATTTCTCATGGGGCTTAGATTTCACTTTAATACATTATGAATACATTATGATCTTTTTGTTTCCTATCATCTTCCCACTAATATGTAACCTCTTTGCATCAAGACTTCTTAATTCACTAGAAATCACATTCTCTCCCTCTACCCTTAATGGCCTCAGGTACCTGCATTTTCCCTCCCTGGAAATCCACGGGTCACCTGGCCAAACTAGAATTCACAATAAATTTTGCTTTGAGTGCAAAAGTTACCAACTGGCCTATCGGAATTGAATGTATTTGTTTTTTATTGTAGTTGTTCTTAGGGCTTCAAGTTAGGAAGAGATAATTTTTTCCTTCTACCTTGTAAACGTATGATATAGAGGCTCTCAAGATGAAATACTCTTCTTAAACCACCTTTATTTTATGAACAGCACTGTATCTTGTGTCAGGAACATCATGAAATGTTCAGGAGGTGCACCACACAGCAGCTCAGGCAAGAGATTGAGGACCAGCCAACATTCAGCCCAAACTCTCCTCACTCAGATCTGTTCTTTTGTTAACATAAAAGCTAGAAGAGAGAACAAATCAGCTGTAAGTCTGCCTATTTTAAAGCTCCTTCATTGCATGATTTCACCTCATCAAAAATGCCTGCCAGGAGCAGCTTCAATATAACGGATGACTTGTCAATACAGAATTGTTCCCTTTTCTTGTGCTTTTTTGACTGTACTAAGAGAAACAAAGGTGCTGGATCAGACCCTGCCAAGACCACTGCCAGTATTCAGTTTCTTCAGTGCACATAGACACCTGAACAGAGTATGGCTTGTATTTCCGTGACTTACAGAGAACAGTCTTCAGCTCTAACATCTGCCCTACCCAAGAACAGCCCCAAGGAAGCTCAGTAACAGTGATGCTGGTGTCTCTGGAAATGGCACAGCGTTGGAATAAGAGATGTAAGTTGACACTATTTAGCTACAATAAGTTCTATTTATAAGCTTTTATCTTCAAAACTAATACATGTAGGTATCTAGGACAGTTGTGTATCTAACAAATCATAAATATTATCATCATTCTTATTACTCATATAAATTCTGAGTAAAGAGGAAATCAGTCAAACATTAAGCTGGAGGTGGGAAGAACCCAAAATAATGCACTGAGTAAGTTTCCAACTAGTTACAAAACTGTATTTTCCACTTAGCTAATCCTTACCAGATTAATGAGTGCTCACACTATGCTTAGTATTGAAACCATAACTTGTGACAGTCACGTGCCAATACAGCTGTCCCAAACCAACACAGGACTGCTTCTGTTGCAGAATCCATCTTACAACTATTATCAATTCACTGATTTTTTAATAGAATTACTCATTTCTAGTACATTTTCTAGTTCAGCCCCAGCAAAACTACAGCTTTCATTTTGGTTATTCAATATTTAGCACCCATTTTGTGGAGTTGCCATCAAAAAAAAAAAAAATTCTCCTGAGCTCAGCTTTAGTGATTCAAGTAGTCTTGAATACACCAGATCATACGGAAGAGGAAGTCCCAGTATAAATTTTTGACAACAGTCTGTTTTATTCAGTCCCATCAATAAATCAGAAATAAACAGGGTCTTAGGAATCCATCATGTTAACTATTGAAGACTTAACTAATCTCTAAATTAGAATGTAGTAGCTGTATGGGTGGGAAGATTTCTTTCCTTGCCTATTGCAAGGTTCATGGCTAACATTTCCATAACAAAAGACAGTTTAACAAGAGAAAAGCATACAATTTATTTTACAAAAGGTTTATGTGACACCAGAGGCTTCCGAAATGAAGAACCAAAGACCTAGGGAAAACTGTGTATTTCTGTGGACAGTCATGCAGAAATGATTGGAGGACAAAAGGGTATGAGCTAATGGTAAAAAACTGGGGGAAACTCCACAAGGCCTATTTATGCAGATTCTTCTTGACCTTTCTGTGTGACATTCCTTCCCTGGAGGTATAGGTCAGGACACCTGTCACATGAGGATCTTATTACCTACTTTCAGGAGAGGGAGGTCAGAATTCTTTGATGGCTAGCTCTCAGGGGAGAAACATGGGAGGAAGTCAGAGAACTACCTTACTCCTTCAGCTGTTTTCTCAATTCCTATGGTGCTATACTTTGGGGTATGTGTTCTGACCCCCAACAGAGCCTACAATTTTATTCCATTTCTGTACCTGAGTCTAACACATATCAAGGTTCAAGCACCATGCATCTCTGGCTTTTCTTGGGTACCTCCAGACCTGGGCCAGTCTGACCCTTCACCTATACTTCCAAAGACTGCCAGGCCAGGACCAGCAACTAAAGGGAATCTGGGAGCTGGGTCAGCATTTGGCTCTTCAGCTCCACAGGGAGAGAAGAAGCGTATCACAGCGTGGGAATAGTTGAAGAATTACCAAAAAGAGAATGATAGGAGATGAGAAGTAAAGGGAAATAGAGTTCATGGCCATGGCCCACTGTCATGATGTAAGGCACAGCTGTAGACCTTCAGCTAAAATGTGTTTCATAAGTAAATTGTTCCTTCTTAAATAATTAGCAGCCATCTATTGTGTGTGAGATACATCTTTATGGCTATAAACATGCTAGGCCAGGCATGGTGGTTCATGCCTGTAATCCCATTTCTTTAGGAATCCAAGGTGGAAAGATTGCTCAAGTCCACGAGTTTGAAACCAGCCTGAGCAACATAGCAAGACTCTATATCAACACACCATTGTTTAAAATAGCTGTGCGTGGTGGTGCACACTTGTAGTCCCACTTGCCTGGAAAGCTGAGGCAAGAGGATGGCTTGAGCCCCAGAATTCAAGGCTGCAGTGAGCCATGATCATGCCACTGCATTCCAGCCTGGGTGACAGAGTGAGACCCTGCTGAAAAAAAGAAAAAAATAAAGAAGGAGAGAAAGAAAGATGCTATAGCAGACTCCTCTGTTTTCTGGAGAGCACAGCATGGGTGCCATAGAAAGACCATAGGCTCTGAAGAACGGCACACCTGAGTTCAAAAACTGTATCTGTTATTTACCACCTGTGTCCAAGTTACTCAGTCTCTGAGCCTGCTTGATCTTTTGAAAAATATCTAAAGGGTAGTTGTGAAAATGACATGAGAAAACCTAGCCTGGCCCAGAATAGGCACCCAATAAAAGTTAGCTTCTTGATACTTTCCTTCATAGGAATTTGCAAACCAGGTGTCAAGGTAATAAAAAATAATCTCCACGCTTCCAAGATTAGCCTTTTGTGGAGCCGCTCCACTTCAAGACAGTCTAATTAACACTCACTCTTCACCTTCACCCATGCATTCATCAGTTTCAACAACGGTTAAATCACTAGCAAGAGGTCGCAGAGCAGATCCAGGCCTCTTGAGTTTTAATCCCAATTTATACTTCTGAGTATCTGTTTGTGACAGGACATTTAAATAAGATGAAAACAAATACTTTATTTGTGGGTTAAAATACCTCCAAATCCATACTCCCCCTCATCATTCCAAAGTCTAACATAATTAAATAAAATTTCTAATTAAATGCTTACTCCAATTTTTGTACTAATTTATATGGCATATATTTATGCTATAGTAGAGCTGCTTTTTTATGGATTGTAAATACTATTTTTCCCTTTCAGGTCTTTAAAGCAATAACATTTCAGGGTTTACAATGGAGACCACATATAACCATCAACTGAGGACATTTTTAAATTACTGATGCTTGGGACAGACCTCAGTACAATTAAATCAGAATCTCTATGGGTAGCACCCAGGCACTGGGAGGTGGGGCATTTGTAAAGCTCTCTGGGTGATTTTAATGACCAGCCTGAGGGACGTAGGATGAGGGAGATTTGACTACATTTTCCCCTCTTATTTACCATGTCAGAGTTTCCCACTGTACTCCCCACTGATTCTTCTGAGTCCCAACTCCAGCCAAAACACTGGATGGGATTATGGAAGAACCACATCATCTCTTCCCAAGAAGGAGTGCTGTGAGTTTGCCATGACTTTCCAGGCACATCTCAGCAGCATTTCCTATTAAGCAGCTGTTCCTTTCAACCTTCCTGATGTCTTAACCTGGCCCTGTGTACCCTACCTGCCCTGGGCTCGTCTCCTAATCTTGCCCTTAGATTGTTCCCATTGTGGGGTCATAATAGACTTTGTTCTGTTTGCTAGCCCTTTTGGTCCTGGTTTTCCTCCACAAAAGAAAGAGATGTCCATAAGAATCACCTGAGGACCTTGCTAAAATGTAGGTTCTGATTCAGAAATGCAGGGGCAGGACCCTGAGATTCTGCATTTCTAACAATGGCCCAGATGATGCTGACGTCTCCAACCTGCTGATCACACTTAAATAGCAAGGATATCCATGGTCTTTTTCACCTCTAATTGTGGGCAGAATAGACTTCAACTGTTTGAAGTTCTTTTTTCTTTTGTGACACATTCTTTGTTTACCATTTCTGACATATTTGATGTTGAGTCTTTGGATGAAAGTATATCCCATAATTAAAGCATTGCTCCTATGGAAAAACACAATCCATTTATGATAACCCACTTTTATATTCAGTGCATAGGAAGCACCATGGTGAAGAGAGAGACTTTCTGGATAAACTGAGTCTGGGGTTTGATGCCATTTTTGCCCCACCCTCTATTCGTCATCCTTCAAAGAATATGGTCTCTTGCTAATTAGGTTTCCTGTTCCTTTCCCCATTGTTGTATCACTGGATAGTGTGTGGCTTCCATCAGAACTTCCAAAATGTTTGGATTTTATGAAGTAGGTAATATTTTCAAAAACAATTTGGGGACTGATATAAGATCGCTAATCTTAATTAGCTAAGCAAAGATATAAAAACAAACAACTACCATCCATTAACAGTGTTGTTTTATTTTTTAAAAGCACATGTTAATACCAAAACTTAACTAGGAGGGAACTAATCTCAGAATAAAAAACAGTTCTTTAAAAGTGAATAAATTTAGCTTTAAAGGAAAAATCACTACACTAGCCTTATCCTTCTCATTTCACCTGGTCTGATGAAAACTTCATCATAAAAAATAGTCTATACACTCCACTTTAGGTACTACAGTAGGCTTAAGTAACAGGAGAAACTTTTGATGATATTTTCTTCATCAATAACAAAGACTAGGGTCTTTGTGCAGAGAATGAATTACAGAGAATGAATCTGGTTTAAAAGTCAGTACCAACCTAAACCACTTCCAAGTTTATCATCCTTTCCATGCTCTGTGCAGTAGACACGAGCTGTTCTTAGAAGGCTGATTTCTATTTGACTCATCCCAGCTTCCTTCTCCTACGTTCTGGTCCATATAGATAGGTTCTGTGATGTCCTAGTTATGGCAATCCTCTTTCCTGTGTATTCAGGAAATGCCAGCCCTAAACAAGAGAGCTTTGTTTTTTCAGTTTTTCCAGAATATAAATGTTTGACTCCCACCAAGTTGCCGCTGATTGCTTTACATGGTGTGGGCTGCATTTATGAGCAGCCCACACAGGATAAGTGCAAAAGAGAAACAAGTTCCTGAGTCCCTGTCAGGATTTAATTTTGTAATCACTTTTAAGAAGTTGTGTTGGATTTGTAGAGAAAGCAAAACTCTGTTTTCCTATGCTTTGAAACTGGCATCAATGACAATAAAGAAGAAACCAAAGAAAATGCTTTTGAAATTAGAGAAATAAAAACTTCTGAAATCTTTACGAGCAGGCAAGCTGTGAAAGCAGTGGCAGGGTGCTTCCTGCTGAGTCATGAAATGGAATGATTCATAGTCAAGCAATTCAAGGCCACAGACAACAGAACTCAAGCAAGGGAATAGCAGGAATCAAGCCCAGATTGTAAATCCAGGATTGGAAACATAATTGAAATCAGGAGTAAAGCAGAAATATCACAGGAACACAGGCTGTTTGAGTCTGGTGAACATGCCAAAATTAGAAACATGGTAGAGCAGAATTAGGTCATTATTTGAGGATCAGGAACACAGATCAGAGATAGATGGATGCTAAGTGAAGCCCCTTGATTCAGGCTTCCTGGTAAAGAAGGCCTAAGATACCTTAAGTAGATCTCTTGGAAATCTTCTCTGTCAGCCCTACCTACAAAATTACTCCCATTTACCCAGTCTATCCACTCACCTGTCTGGGAGCCACCCTGAAAGAATGATGAGCATCCCTGAGATTAATTCTACACACCAAACTGGTCCAACCATATCGACTGAAGCAATACTTTGAGAAAACAAGTCCACAAATCAAACCGTCTTGTTTTGTTTAGATATAACCTGAATCTAAATATTTTTTTTTCTTTTGAGACGGAGTCTCGCTCTGTCACCTAGACTGGAGTTCCCCCGGCACAATCTCGGCTCACTGCAAGCTCCACCTCCCGGGTTCACGCCATTCTATTGCCTCAGCCTCCCGAGTAGCTGGGACTACAGGCACCTGCCACCATGCCCGGCTAATTTTTTGTATTTTTAGTAGAGACGGGGTTTCACTGTGTTAGCCAGGACGGTCTCGATCTCCTGACCTCGTGATCCGCCCATCTCGGCCTCCCAAAGTGCTGGGATTACAGGCATGAGCCACCACGCCCGGCCTGAATCTAAACTTTGACTTTAAATTGTCTCAGTAGTAAAATTACTGACGCATATAGCAGTATATATAGGTTTTTTTCTGTTACTTCTGATTTTCATCAGAAACCCTAGAACAGAGAAGATTAAGAACCCAAATTATGAATTTAAGAAGCCACCCAAACAGCTGATCTAGAAATTCAAATAGCACAGATAAAAGGCAGTGGTGAGTAAAGAAATTAAGTGGCTTTCTGCATATATCATGCTTAGTTCATCCAATGTTATAGACTAAAGTGAGTCCCATCAAATTCGTGTGTTCAAGCCCTAACCCCCATAACCTCAGAAAGTGTTTTGGGAAATAGAACTTTTAAAGAGATGATCAAGTTAAAACGGGGCCACTAGGATAGGCTGTAATGTGATCAGACTGGTGTCTTTATAAGAAGAGGAAATTTAGTCACACACAATCACAAGAGACCTGCCTGTACAGGGGAACCACCCAGTGAAAGAGCAGAAGAGAGCAGCTAACTGCAGGCCAAGGAGACAGGCCTGGAATGGGTTCGTTCCTCATGGCCTTTAAAGGGAATCAACCTTGCCAGCAATTTAATTTTGAACCTCCAGGCTCCAGAACTGTGAGAAAATAAACTTCTGTACATACCCTGATCAGTGGTATTTTGTTATGGCAGCGCCAGCAGATAGCACATCAAATAAACTGGTTAATGGACAGGAAAAAAGATTCTGCTACTTATGAGTTTAAGGGCTCTATATCTTATAGCTGCACAAACTTTCTGAACCATACCCCTATCAAATTTTAAATTAACCTAAAAAGTCAATTTAGAATTCTGTGTCTTTTATAAAGTTTTAACATCTTTCAAGAAGAGGAAATAAACTTTCATATCTTCAAATGTTCTCTCACATAAAGTCTGAAGTATTGTAGCCTGTTACTACATCTTATCATGTCAGAAATAGAAACAATTTTTCTTCCTAAAGTAAACTTTCCTCATTAACATAAACATATGTTCAGACAAGAGTATATTCAAGGTTTTAACCATGTTTCTGTGGATAGAAAATAAGAGAGAATACTCTGAGAGCTCATTAACATGGTTTGATACCATTTGTCAAAAGTTTCAAGAAAGAATGTTGATTAAAATACAGGGAGTCAGTTAAAGTCCTCTTCTCAGCCTCTTGGGGTAATTTACCACCTTCAATCATCTTAAAGTTTAATAGACAATAACAGTATAATAGTTCTCATTCACGAGGTAGTTATATTTTAACTGGGGTCAAAGTATTATATTACAAACAAAGATCTAACCTATTTCAGACATCATTCAAGGAAGATTTGAGGAGCCCCAAGATGTTGGTGGGGACCACACCTGTAAAGACATTTTATAGTTAACATCTGCTTCACTGACCTTCATATAATGTAGGTAATATACTTAAACAAAGCTACTGCTGAATGTTGACATAACAGGGTATAATGAAAACTTATTCCCTGCATTCAAAAGTGTGCCAGCTAAGTATGTATTGCATCCCAGCTTCAAAGCCACCTTTTATTGGCTGCTCAGCAAAAATGAAGCTGGAATGTTGAAATATTTCTTCTTTGCAGTGACAACAGTGTCAAGCTTTGTCAGTATATGGAGGTGGAGAAACACTACAAGATGAATAAGGCTTCTCTTCCTGGTTCTGGTGTTTTCTATTTTCTTCTTGTTCTTATCTCATGGCTGCCAACTGTGCATGTAAGGTTGCTCTAGTGACACCCCAACAAGTTGCAGTGGCATACATACTGATGGCTCCTCATCAAATCGCAGTGGCATTCCTATTGACAGCTTCCCAGTGAACCTCACAGGTGTCCCGAAAGTCAGCTTCCCAGCCTTGGCACACATGCAGTTTGGAGGGGTGGTTTACTCATTGCTCAGCATCTGTGGACCAGTTCTGGGCTGGGCAACCAAGCACATTTCTCTGGAATCTTGTGGTCTACAACCACACCTTTTCCACTGTGGTCTGAATTCTGGCCTTAGGAAGGAGGTTCTCTTTCCCACATTTGTTCCTTCTTTGGATAACCTCCCTGAGTCCCAGATATCCTTTTGTGTTATCTTTACTCCTTTATAGATCAGCACCTGGTATAGTTAATAGTTATTTATATTAACCTTTCCCTGTTCAAATTACTATCTGATTTCTGTCTCCTGATTAAACCTTGACTGGTATAAGAGGGGTTGGGGAAAAAGGCCTTCATTCCTAAGGAATAAACTTTCAAAGCACTTATTTAAAAACCCAAAGTATGCAAAGAACCAGAAAGATAATGTGCCCTTCTGCCAGAGTAATCTATTTCAAACGACTCTACTATCCTGATTACAACAAATGACATAGAAAAAAAACAGTGAGCATTCAAATCCAAGAAAGATAGTTTCTTATATTAAACCCTCAACCAAAAAATCAAATAAAACAAAACCCTGAAACTAAAAATTCAAACTGAAATATACAAGGGACTTAATCAACTGTTAATTTTCAGTGTTGTACCCAAATGAATATGTTCTGTGTTCAGTTTTAAAATTATCTGGAGGGAACAGGGAAAAGAAGCCTGACTAGCTAGACTTTATACATCTGTTTTCCACAAAAATATTATCTCAAACTAAGCCAGGTGCAGGGACACATGCCTGTAGTCCCATCTACCCAGGAGGCTAAATAGGGGATTGCTTGAGTCCAGGAGTTCAAGGCTGCAATAAGCTATTATCATACCTGATAATGGTCACTGCACTGCAGCCCAGAGTTTATGGATTATCCTTTCCATCTGACCCTCTATTCACTTCTCCTCTCTTATTTCTTTCTCACTGTCATTGGGTCTTAGAGGTTAGATAGGTTAACATTTGTTATCTTCCTCATTTATAGAGAATTACAAGTATGAACTATTAATCCTGCTAATATTAGAAATTGTATCAGTACTAACAGAGAGACCTCCATCTCAAAAAGACACACACACACACACACACACACACACACATAATCACAAAATAAGCCAAAACAGGTCATGTTGGAAATGCAAGATCTGCAGTCATGATACTTTGAATATGGTATTCAGAGTCCCACGCTTAGAGTGGTAATGATTGAGAGTCATGATACCTGTCTCACAGGATTGTTGTAAAGATTAATACTTAGAGCAGTGTTTGACATAGAGCAAATCTCCATAAAGGCTATTTGTTGTGGTTATTGTTGTATTCATGACTCCTTTTTGACCATATAGAGTATTATAGCAAGAAGATTTCAATTGCTAGTAATGGAAAATCCAACTCAAACTAGCTTAAACAATACGAGGGAACCTTGGGGATTACATAATTCAAAAGTCAAGAGGTGGAAGGAGCTTTAAAGTTGTTTGATTCAGTGGCTCAGCAGTATTATTAAAGACCCATGTTTTGACCAGGCACAGGGCCTCACATCTGTAATCCCAGCACTTTGGGAGGCCGAGGTAGATGGATCACTTGAGGCTAGGAGTTCAAGCCCATCCTGGACAACATGGTGAAACCCCATCTCTACTAAAAATACAAACATTAGCTGGGCACAATGGCATGAACCTGTATCCCAGTTACTCAGGAGGCGGAGGCGTGACAATTGCTTGGACCCAGGAAGCAGAGGTTGCAGTGACCTGAGATCATGACACTGCCCACCAGCCTGAGTGACAGAGCGAGATTGTGTCTCAAAAGTAAATATATATATATATATATA
>NW_016814022.1:91489-117982 GCF_001698545.2 Rhinopithecus bieti
ATTGTTTTTACAAGATAAGATTTCTGGAAGTTCCAAGCTATGTAAATAGGTTTGGAGGAGCATTCTCTTAAACTACAGAAACCATTACTACTCTTGAGCAGATGAGCTTATCAGATTCCTTAGTAGTCAACCAAAATGCGGGAGGAATTTTATTTTCTTTTTCTCTTTTCTTTCTTTTCTTTTCTTTTCTTTTCTTTTCTTTTCTTTTCTTTTCTTTTCTTTTCTTTTCTGAGACGGAGTCTCGCTGTATCACCAGGCTGAAGTGCAGTGGCACGATCTCGGCTCACAGCAACCTCTGCCTCCCGGGTTTAAGCAATTCTCCTGCCTCAGCCTCCCGAGTAGCTGGGACTACAGGTGAGCACCACCGCGCCCAGCTAATTTTTCTACTTTTTAGTAGAGATGAGGTTTCACCATGTTGGCCAGGCTGGTCTCAATCTCTTGATCTTGTGATCCGCCTGCCTCAGCCTCCCAAAGTGCTGGGATTACAGGTGTGAGCCACCACGCCCGGCCTAAAATTTTTAAAAAACCAATTTTTTCCCCATCTCTCTTTTTGGCCATTTCGTGATGATGGTTTTATTCTGTAGTTGAAGCCCCTGTAGCGTTAGGCTGATTGTCAGCTTAAATAATGAGGGCTGTGCTTCACTTTTACTTTCAGCTCTGTAATCCAAGCAAGAGTGCTGGTATTCACCAATGTTAAGACTGGCTCATGTCATGCACTCCACCCTCAGCCAATAACAAAGGTCGGGGAAATATAATGTACTGACTGGTTTGAGCCAGTCCTAGCCTACCCATGGACAGTGGGTGGAGTTTGCTTTCCAAACCGTACATAGGCTACAAGGGGAAAAAGGAAAAAGCAATACAGAAGTTGCATAGACAAACAAAAATGATCTTGCTTAAATAATTTCTATCTAGTTTTCCTGCAAAACTTGTATGAATTCACATTATAATTTTTTTTCTTTTTGAGATGGTGTCTTGCTCTGTCGCCCAGGCTGGAGTGCAATGGTGTGATCTCGTCTCACTGCACCTTCTGGGTTCAAGAGATTCTCCTGCCTCAGCCTCCCGAGTAGTTGGGATTACAGGTGCCTGCCACCATGCCTGGCTAATTTTTGTATTTTTTAGTAGACACAGGGTTTCACCATGTTGGTTAGGCTGGCCTCAAACTCCTGACCTCAGGTGATCCACTCACCTCCGCCTCCCAAAGTGATGGGATTATAGGCGTGAGCAACCACACCCAGCCAATTCACATTTTAATTTTACAGAGACAATGAAGAAAAACACATCAATGAATAAAAAAGAACAACAAAGAAACTCTCTTACATAATCTTAACATGTGCTCATGGTTCTAAATCCTTTACACGTACTAATTCGTTCAATTCTCAAAACTACCATAAGTTTAACAAGACATTTGTCAAAGGTGAAGTCAGCATTTGGAACGCAGCCATTACGGCTCCAGCACCTATTTGCCTAACTCCTCTGCAAAGAGATGGGTGTTACTTCTGACATGCTGCAGAAAGTGCCACTGGGCTTGGTTCTATGGCTCCCTCTCCCAAGAGGTCATCAGCATATTGCAACTGATGAATAAAGAGTTAAAGTATAAATAAATGACATTAGAAAGAGGTGTTTCTACTAAGTAATAAAACACACAAGTTCTTTCACCAATTGAGTAATTAGAAAAAGTTCATCAATTCCATCCCACTCAGCTTCCAAACCATAACAGCATCTTCAGATTATAATGCCAAAGGTGATCAAGTACTTTGAAGCCAGGATCTCTAATGCCAGTGAAAAAAATTGCCAAAATTATGAGTCAGCTGTTTGATATTTAGAAAATCAACTAATCTCTTTGGGTCTGTTTCCTGTTCTTTGAAGTCATTTAACTTAAAATATATTTCAAAATAGCATGTCTACGCACAGAATTACCTCTACACTTTTAGAACTACCTCAATCTTTCTTCCTTAAATAATAGCTTGTGATTTTACTTGAAACCCATGTTTATTGGATATTTTATCATGGCTCTGGCATCCCACCAAATATGATCAAATTAAAAAGGAATTAAACTGGTAAACCAAGGAATAAATAACACACAAGAAACTTTGAAATCTCTCTGCAAGCTTCAGCTAGTTAATCCTCCCAAACATCCCCCTGGAGTCATGCTAAACAGTTTTCAAAGGTCAGCTCTCATTGAGAGTCTGACTTATTTTATTGAAGTCATAGAAAAACTCAGAGTTTATGGATTATTCTTTCCATCTCTCCCTCTATTCTCTTCTCCTCTTTGATTTCTTCTTTCTCACCACCATCGTGTCTTAGAGGTTACAGACAGGCTAACATTTTTTATCTTTCTCATTTATAGATAATTACAAGTATGAGCTATTATTAATCCTACTAATACTAGTAATTGTATCAGTACTAAATTACTGTGTTCTCATATAGAAATTATTGATGACAGGCATCTCATAGTAAGTTCGATTTCATAAATTTATAATTCCAAAAAAATATATTTCAGGTAATGCAAATTTGTTTTCTACAATTTATATATTCCTTACCTCTTTGAGGGGAGTTCAGTAATTTCTATTTTATCCTAATATCAAAACCACTTTTCTGGGTTTCTCAATTTAGAAAGAAAATGCCTGTGAGGCTCATTCTTTTGGCTGGTGTTTCTCATCAACTTTAGAAAAAAGAAATCCCAGTGCACAGATAAAAATAGAAAGGTTATTTGGTAATAAACTAAATGTATTGCTATATTGGCCAATGAAACAGAAAGTAGAATGTATAATATCTAAAACAAATTCTTCAATGGTGAGATGCCTCATTTTCTGATTAAATTCTGTCAGCTTACAGAGACTTTTTATGGAAACTTAAATAGTTCACCTTGTACCCTGTAGAAAGTATCATATACTTTTTTATGAGACATAGTAAGCTATACATAACAGATTAGAAAGAAAAAAACGGAAAGATGAGTAAAACTGCAGAAACAAATGTGCATTATCATCTTCCTTGACTGATGGTATTGAATCTCCTCCCAGGTTGCCCTATTTTTCTAAATTTGCATTTGAAAAGAGGCAGCAAGGTTAATTTGCTCCTCCACTTCTCAACAAGAGCACCTGTGTTAGTCCGTTTGCATACTGCATGAAGAACTGCCCTAGACTGGGTAATTTCTAAAGGAAAGAGGTTTAATTGACTTACGGTTCAGCATGGTTGGGGAGGCCTCAGAAAACGTGCAATCATGGTAGAAGGTGAAGGGGAAACAAAGCGCCTTCTTTGCCAGGCTGCAGGAAGGTGGCGTGCCAAGCGAAGAGGGAAGAGTCCCTTATAAAACCATTGGATCTCGTGAGAACTAACTATCACGAGAACAGCATGGGGGAAACCCCCTCCCACCATGATTCAACTGCCTTCACCTGGTCTCTTCCTTGACACATGGGGATTATGGGGACACAAAGCCCAACCATATCAGCACCCCTTCTGCATCACTCTCCTTTTCCCTTCCCATCCTCCTGCCATCTTCAATTATGCTATTCTTAACATGCCCATCCCAAGACCCAGGTAAGTATTGAGCAGGAACTGACGGTGGTATATTCTCAGTTCATTAAGTTCTTGTCAGCCTGGAAGCTTCCACAACTAGGCATAAGAAGAAATCAACCCGGGCTCAGTGGCTCACGCCTGTAATCCCAGCAGTTTGGGAGGCCGAGGAGGGCGGATCAAGAGGTCAGGAGATTGAGACCGTCCTGGCTAACACGGTAAAACTCCGTCTCTACTAAAAATACAAAAAATTAGACGGGCATGGTGTTACGTGCCTGTAGTCCCAGCTACTCGGGAGGCTGAGGCAGGAGAATCACTTGAACCCGGGAGGTGGAGGTTGCAGTGAGCCGAGATCGCGCCTTTGCACTTCAGCCTGGTGACAGAGCGAGACTCCGTCTCAAAAATAAATAAATAAATAAATAAATAAATAAATAAATAAATAAGAAGAAATCGAAAGTGGTAGAGAATGCATCTGAATTTTTTTCCGCCTCCGTTAAAATGTCATGTATCAATGAGTGACAGAATCTTCACCAGATAAAGTGTACTGTATTGGGCAATCCCAGATGCATTAAAAGTTGTTAAAAAGTTGACTTTGGAGACAGACACCTCAGTTTCCACTTACTATTTAATAGCTATGTGTACTTGGTCAAGCCAGTTTGCTTCCTTATGCCTCAGTTTTGAAACTATAAAAGAGTACTTCCTTTATAGGGTATTATAAGGATTAAATAAACTGATACATGTGACATACTTAGAATTGTGCCAGGACCACAGTAAATTATATACAGGTATTTGTCATTATTAACCCATCTGAGATTTTAATCTCTTCTACATTCCCAAACAATGGTCATTCATCATATGTCTCCTTTCTCCCGAGAAAGAAGGAACTCATTACCTCTTGAAGTGGCCTATCTCGTTTTCTGACTATTGGAATGTTCATTTTCCTATAACAAGCCAATTTTTTTTTTTTTCTTATAGTTCTGGCTCACTGGTCTGAGGCCTTTCTTGGAGCTACATAAATGAATTTGATATTTGAATACAGTTCTCTCCTTCTCAGTTTCTCTAAGCTAAACATCCTCCATTCCTGCAATCATACACATGTAATATGGATCAGTATTTAATAACTAGTTTGTCTGTGGTCTTAAAAGAGTGGTACCCAGAAAGATGGGTCAGAAAGCAGAACTAATGCATCCCTCATTCCAGAGGGAATTCTAAGGTCCTATTACTTTGGGGATATTTTTAGAATTCCCATATTATCACCTCAAGTAAAACTCAAGTCAGTTTTGTGTGACTGCTACTAACTTGCAGCTCATCAACCCTTTCCGTGATTATGCAATTCCTTTCTAGTTTTTGTTCATTTGTGGGATGGTGGTAGGAAGGGGAGTAGTAACTAACAACTTTATAATTATTCCTATTGAATTTCATTTTGGCATCAGCCTATTACTTGAGTTTGTCAAGAGTTTCTTTTTAATTTTTAATCTATCGATCTTTGTTTTATCACATATCACTAAGTTTCCTCTTTCTTTTGATAGCCAAAAATACATACCTATCATATAAAGGGGAGGACAGAGTGCTGGGGAATCCAGGGTCCCACTTTTATTCTTGTTCTCAAAAATAATGTGCCTAAGTTGCAGAGAAAAAGAAACACTTATACACTGTTGATGGAAGTGTAAATTAGTTCAACCATTGTGGAAAGCAGTTGGACGATTCCTCAAAGACCTAAAAACAGAACTACCATTTGACCCAGCAATCCCAACACTAGGTATGTACCCAAAGGAATATGAATTGCTCTATCATGAAGATACATGCACGTGTATGTTCACTGCAGTACTATTTACAATAGTAGAGACATGGAATCAACCTAAATGCCTATCAATGGTAGACTGGATAAAGAAAATGTGGCACATATACACCATGGAGTATTATGCAACCATAAAAAAGAACGAGATCATGTTATTTGCAGGAACATGGATGGAGCTAGAGGCCATTATCCTTAGCAAAGTGACACAGAAACAGAAGCAAATACCGCATATTCTCACTTATAAGTGGGAGCTAAATGATTACACGTGGACATATAGAGGGGAACAACGCACACTGGAGGGAGAAGATCAGGAAAAATAATGAATGGATACTAGGCATAATACCTGGGTGACAAAATAATCTGTTCAACAAGCCTGCATGACACAAGTTTATCCTGAACTTAAAAGTTAAAGAAAATTAAAAAGAATATGTTCAAGCTACTTCTTAACTACTTAGCCTGTGTACCTCACAGATTTATTTTTTAAGGCTAGATGCTAAGAACACTCAAATTGTGTCTATCTATCATGAAGACTATAAGCTGGGTGCAGTGACTCACACCTGTAATCTCAACCTTTTGGGAGGCCAAGGTTGATTGCTTGAGCCCAGAAGTTCAAGACCAGTCTGGGCAACATAGTGAGATCTCAACTCTACAAAAAAATTTAAAAAGAAAACTAGCTGGGAGTGGTGGTGCCCACTTGTAGTCCCAGCTAGTCAGGAGGCTGAGGTGGGAGGATTGCCTGAGCCCAGAAGTTCAAGGCTGCAGTGGGCTATGATTGTAACACTGCACTCCAGTCAGGAGCAACAGACTGAGACCCCATCTCAAAAAAAAAAAAAAAAAAAAGAAAGAAGGAAAAAAAAGTAAAGATTATAAATAATCCCTACTAAAAAAGCTATGGAAACAAGCAAAAAAACACAAGCTTAGTCTAAAAAAAAAAATCAGAATGGATTTATTGAGAATATGGAGAAGGGTATGAAATAAATTTTTAACCCTTGAGTTTCTTGTTTGTTTAATCCCTGGGTATCTAGGCATCTCTTCATGCGTAGCTCAAGCTCTGAGAACTGCCTCTCTGCCCACACAGCCAGCACTTCGTTTGCATCGCTGCTCTTAACTTTGTCAATGAGCAGAGTTAAACATTTGCACGTCTATCTCCTCCTGAAGAACATGAGCTCCTCAAGAGCAAAAAAAGCATTTTAAGAACTTCTGCACCCAGCATGGAGCCTAACACATAGTAGATAATATTATATACTATAATAAATACAGTTGATCCTTGAACAACATGGGTTTGAACTGTGTGGGTTCACTTATATGTGATTCTATTTCAATAAAAGTTACACCAAGTGTGCCTACCTCCCCTGCCTCCCCTTTCACCTTCTCCTTCTCTTTCACTCCTCAAACCACTGATACAGCAAGACCTTCTCATCTTCCTCCTTCTCCTCAGCCTACTCAATGTGAAGACAACAAGGATGAAGATCTTCATGATGATCCATTTCCACTTAATGAATAGCAAATATATTTTATCTTCCTTATGATTTTTAAATACATTTTCTTTCCTCTAGTTTATTGTTAGAATACAGTATATAACACATATACAAAATATTCATAATCGATTTTATATTATAGGTAAGATGCATTAGTAGTTAAGTTTTGGAGGAGTCAAAAGTTATACGAGGAGGGTTGATGCAACTGTAATTGACCAAGCATGCTAATTAAATGTCCCTACGGGTATAAGGCCAATCATCAACTTAGGTAACAGCTTAAGTATATGAATTGTAAAGAGTAAGGACATTTTCCCTATGCTATCCCACTCCCTACATCCACTATATCCCTTTCATCCATTCACTGTGACCAGAAGTTTCATTAAATGGTGATACCTTTAATTCTACAACTCAACCTAAAATGCAAATATCCTCTATGGAGAAGCAAAACTTTGGCATAAATTTTCATTGAGTTGTAAATAAATCATATAGTTTACTCTGTCCAGTGCACAATTTATAGAGGTTGGGGTGGTCGTGGAAAAAGAGTATCTATCATCCCGGCAGGTCTCAAATTCCCTTAGCGTCAGCCCCACTGTGGCCATGGGCCAATAAAATCCTGAAGCATCAGCCCACCAACAAGTAGAGCCTAGAAAACACTGCTGTTTTCACACATACTGTGCCTAGAGCATGAATTCACCCTGTAGGTGTCCATGTGATCATCTGAACCAAGTTTCTCAATCAAACACCCACCCCATGGAGCCTGGCTACCTAACTGGCTACTTGGCCAGAGTCTCAGGCACCTGGGTCTGCCTCTGAAGGAGGGAACCTATTCCTAAATCCTAGTTAGCAATTAAGAGACCTGGCTTTCTTGCTCTCCACTCTCTCTAAAAAAGACTTTCCAGGATTATTCTTAGGGAGGCCTTTCGACCAGACCTGCCCTGAGAACCCTGCTGCCCCAGAGCAGTGGTGTTCGCATTCTTTGACTAGTAACTCCCCTCAGCCATTCTTCTCCGCCTGAATAGGAACCTGACTTTTGCCTCCCACCCTCTAACTTGGGCTTGGAGATGCTCATCCCACTCCTGCCCTGGTCATTATACCCTAACCATTGCCAATCCTGGCTTAGTACCAGTTTGCTTCCTCCTCTGAAGGAATTTCTGCATTTTTGTCAGTCCTGGTCACATGATTTATGACTAAGAGAAAGAAAAAGGCAGGGAGTGGGGAAATAGGAAAAGGAACTACTAGAGACAACAAATATTAAAACTTCCATCTGCCTCATGTATTTTGCCTAGTCTAGAACTGGTCAGTGGCATAGGTTTTAAATTTCATGTACTCAGAATTTCCTCAAAAAGCTTCTCTAACTGTAGCTTCTCTGTCTTGGCCGTAGGACCCTCTCTCAAACAATGCCCCACCAGATTCAGGCTAACACATCCAGGAGTAGCCAGTTCTGCAGGAGGCTGGGTGTCAGCTAAGCTCAAATGCCAAAGTAAATAGAGGAGGGAGGGGGCACAGGATGAAGAGACCAAAGGGGCATTTCCCAGTCTAGACAGGAGGACTGCTTTTTTTAAAAGCTGTGTTTTTAAAACCCTGCTCATTCAAAACTGTAAATTCTTAAGAAGTAAGTTTGCCTTTCACTAGTGGCTATCTTACTTTTTTGTTGGTTTCTTTTGCCATATTTACAGCACTGGATAGGTTGGTTTTATTTTTCTATTGCACATAAGAGCATTTAATATTTAACATTTCATCAGTGAGATAGTTATAAAACCCATAGTTCTGAAAGAAATGCAATGCTTCATTGTATGTTAGATGAGTAAGTAGAAGCCTTTTAATCATACGTTTATTCGGCATTTTAGATACTTTTGAAATTATTTTTTATGGAATAATTTCATCATAAGTAGCATATCTCAGGTTTATTTAACATATAATTTAAGAGAGGGCAGTGTTTCAAAGTGGAAAACAAACTAGACTAAGAATCAGAAGTTCTAAATTCTAGACCTTTTAGTAACTGTTGAAGTTTAGGTAAAACCTCAGACTTCTCATCTATAGAATGCAGGAGCTGAAAAAGGAGACTGCTTAATTGACACAGTTTTTATCCAGCTTAATAACTTTATTTGCCAAGAGTGTAGTGCAGTAAAAAAAGAAATGCACTTGGATTCAAAAGACTCAGATGTAAATCTAAGCGCTGCTTCTAACTTTACTTGTGACATTGAGCATTTACCTTCTCCTGTTTCCCTCATCTGTAATAAAAAGAAAATGAAACAGATGTTGTCTAAGGTCATTTCCAGCTCTAAAATTTTATATCAAAGAAAAATGTCTGTGGTACACATGGTGTCTTCCGTTTGCATGTAAAATGTGATGTTTTGCTCTAAGTAACCTAAGAGAAATACATGTATTTGTAAAGCATTTCCCGAGTTTGCTGGAACACACATTTATCCCGCAAACAGTGAACCTTAAGTTCTTAAGGCAGAAAAGCTGTCTTAAGAGCCTTGTTTGCTTCATCTCTCTTCTGAGTACCTAAGCTCAGGCTCTGCAACTGAGCTTAAACCTTATTACTACAAAGCTTCTTCCAAGTGACTTCTGTAGGCCATAAAGACAACTATAATCAAATTTGGTTTTACCTCCTGTTTATAAATATGCTTCTTAGGTCAAAAGCCACTTATCAAATAAACTGAACTTTTAAATTTTCTTACATAAAACGCTTAATCCAAAATATTTTTGTATTTACAATTCCTGGGTTTTTGTTGTTGTTGTTGTTGTTGCTGCTGCTGCTGCTGCTGCTGCTGCTGCTGCTAAAATGCCTTAACTATTCACACAAAGTATCTTTGCTTCAAAAGGAAGTCAGAACTACAGTCACGAGTGGTTTACAGAATATTTTCTGATAGTCTTTGCTTCATTTCAGTATCGTGCCATGATTGGCTGTTGCTAGCTACAAATAAGGAAGTCTTCAAGTTGGGGGATTTCTCAGTGGAAGTTCCCACTTCAACAGAAGGGAGAGCTCTGGACAGTTTGAGCAGCATTGATAGAGCCTGTGGAAAACACTTTCCGACTGTGTAACTGTTTACATCTTTACAGAGGAATATTCTACAAAGGAAGACTTGTAACCAGGAGAAGAGGTAATCTAATTTCAATAGTTCCTACTGATTCTCAACCTAGCAAGGTGGCCTGGATGTCTTAAACTGAAGTGTTGCAGATATGTTACCCTCTTTCTCTTGCTATGTGAGTAATTTATGACATGATTCAATAATGCCTTTGTAGTCAATATCATAGTTAGAAATTTGGCCTTCAAAAAATGGCTGGATGTGGTGGGTCATGCCTATAACCCTAGCACTTTGGGAGGCCGAAGTGGGAGGATCACTTGAGCCCAGGAGCTTGAGACCAGCCTGGGCAACATAGTGAGACCCCATCTCTATTTAATTAATAAATAAATAGGGTCCCTAGCCAAGACCAAGGTAAATTTTTTTAAAATTTTCAATTTCTTTCTAACTTTTAAGATAGAATTTATGTCTCTACCTGAATGATATTTTTTTAAGTTTATATCTGGAATGAGAGCTTTCTCCAATGAATGATTTTTATAACATAATGTTGATATTTATGCTGAAAGATATTTGGCTTAAGTTGTTCATAACTTACTAGGCTGAAAAGTAAATTAAAGTAAAAGTATATTCATACTTTTTTGGTTATCTTTTTAAAAATCGATCCTGGCCTGATCCAGTGTGTCTATTCAAACATTAACTCAAGGCTGGGCGCGGTGGTTCACTCCTGTAATCCCAGCACTTTGGGAGGCTGAGGCCAGCAGATCACCTGAGGTCAGGAGTTGGAGACCAGCCTGGCCAACATGATGAAACCCCGTCTCTACTGAAAATACAAAAATTGGCCGGGCGTGGTGGTGCATGCCTGTAATCCCAGCCACTCAGGAGGCTAAGCCAGGAGAATCACTTGAACCCAGGAGGCAGAGGTTGCAGTGAGCTAAGACGGTGCCATTGCCTAGGCAACAAGAGCAAAACTCCATCTCAAAATAATAATAATAATAATTAACTCAAGTTTAGTATTTTTTCTCATCTCATAAAAAGCACATGATAGTGAATATTTCATTACACTAAAGTATTAATCTTATAGACAGTGCTGCATCTCCTTGGACCATTTAAACTTACACAGTTATAGTAATCTAGTCTTATTCTATTACCAATTAGCCCTTATATTTTCACAACCAAAAATGAATATTAAATATCATGTAATATTTCATAAAGTTATTTTCTTAAGAATAATCATAGGAAAATGACAGCTCAAAAGATTAAAAGTAAAGAATTATTATCGCTATTGTTAAATTATTATAATAGCTGTGATATTCAAGCTTGTAAGTGGCAGAACCAGGGCTTAACTATAAATTCATATCACCTCTTTATCCATGGCTTTCTGTTACTACTGGTCTACCTTCTTATAATATTAAAATAATATTTGAGAGATGTCATATCCCAAAACATGGAGACTCTTATGATAGAAAATGGAAGATGACTTGGCCATGTTCACACTGCAACCAAGTCATTTTTAGAAGCCAGGTCTTTCTTCTCACTCACCCACTCCCATCTCCTCACTCCCTCCAGGATACACTTCCACGTGCACCCAGGTGGGGCGCACTAGTGTGACTCCAAGCAGTTAGCTTCAGAGCCAGAAGAAGATGTGGGGTTGTATACCCAGTCTAACCTGTCTGAGGTTCTGCCCGGCAGCCAACTGGGGCTCTACAGCAATGTCTAGTTACTTCTTTCAAACACTTATGGCATTGAGTCATAGAGATAACTAACTAGATGATTAAAAATAAATAAAGCTCCCCTGAAAAAGTTCTGATTAGAATTTCATGAAACTTATGCACTAATTTGAGTAAAGTGATCATCCTTATAGCATAGAAACTTCCTGCCTGAATGTTCTATTAATGTGTCTCTAATGTATTAAGGCCTCAGTAGAATACATTTATCATTAAATGTATTCCAGTATATTTTGTTTTGTCTTCTTGTGTGTGTAGTAAAGGTACTTGATAGGGATATTCTTTCCACTATATTTTCTAACTAATTATTGCTGGCTTCTTAATTTCACAATTTTATCTTTCATCTAGCAATTTTATTGATCCCTCATTTTTCCTAAATTACTTTAGGTAACTCACATGTGATGCCTAGACAGAAAAAAATACAATCATGTATTATCCTTTTTTTTCCTCACCACACTGGCCAGAATTTCTGGAACAGTGTTTAATAACAGAGAAGAGAGCAGTCAACCTTGTCTTGTTTCTGATCTCAGTGGGAATTTCCCTAGTGGTTAACATTAAGAATGAGGTTGGCTGTTGGTTTGAGATAAGTACATTTATCATAAAAACCAAATAATTGCCAAGTACCTTGTTTACTAAAGGCTTACTTAAATAAAAACAAAATGGAGACTTCATGTTAAACTATACTCAATGTTTTTTTGGTATCATTAGAGACAACTGTATGGTTTTTCTACTTCAAACTGTGTAGTAGTCTGCTGTTACACAAGACAGTCATTGCATTTTTAAAAACTCCATGTCATCAAAAATCATGATATTAAAATGATTGCTTTGGTAATAAAGGTAGATTTATAGTTATAAGCTATGTTTTGTTGTTGCTCCAATTAAAATAATAAATTGGTAGTTCAAAATAAACCAACCAAACCTACACATTTCCTCTTTTTCTCTTCAATCCACATGCTTAGACACCTCTTCTCTATTATTTTGGCTTCACAATTCTGTTCACAACTCAAACTAACAGAAGAAGAATGAAAACAATGTGACATAAGCCAAGGAACCCTATCCAGGCAGAGCAACCAAATAAACAAAGCAGCTGTTCCTATGCTTTGTGCAAAAAGCCTTCTTCCTATTATGACAGTGCTAGCTGCAGACCACAGTTCAGTTACAACAGTGGTAAGCAAAATGTGTGTCCAAATTGATTAATTTTATATCCAACTTATATTAAGAAAATGTATGCTAAAGAGAAATGTTTGAAATTTGCTGAGAATTTTAATATTCATATTCTCAACTAGAAGTTTAGTGTGCATTTTGTTTTATATTCATAAGTCTGTAAAATTAGTCTGTATTTTATTTTCTAGAACATATCACTGATAGGTTTCAGTATTAAACTGAGACTAGTTTAATAAAGTAAAATGATAAAAATACCAAAATGTTCCAGGTTCTAAAGAAAATTCAATAGGAGTTATCTGTTCCTTGAAATGTTTAAAGAAGAAATCCATAATACTGTTGGGCCTTGGCATCCCCTTCTGAAAATAATTCTTTAAATGCTATTACAATGTCTTCTATTGTTATTGATCTATTTGGGGTTTATGCTATTTTTCATGCAGCTTAGTTTATTTGCTTTGGCTTAGCAATGATTCTTTTAAAAATTTTTCAAATATATTGGCATACATGGTATCATCTTGAACTTTTTAAAATCATCTCCGTAACTATGTGGATAACCCTTTTTCATGATGCATTTTGTCCATTTGTTTTCTGTCTCTCTTTTTTTCTGATTGGATGTCACAGAATTAATTTCTTGGCTCTATTCCTTCTATAGTTAGCTCTTCGTAAAATTGTTTTTGCTTTATCTTTATTAATATTTTCTCAATGCCTTTTTTAGACTATTTTACTTTTCTCTTTTCTAAGTTTGTGAGTTGAATTCTTAGTTAATTTATTGTTATTCTTTCTTCTTTTATAATGAAAATATTTAAGGCTAGGATTTTTTTGGTACTATTTTAACATCTTACAACTTTTGATATGTTGCTTTCACATTTCACTGTCTTACAGTTTTTAATTGAAGTTTTATTTCCTCTTTGATCAGATTTATTTAGGATAGTGAAGGGTTCTTTTAGTGAGTAGTCTTTTTAAAACCATTTTAGATTTAGAGAAAATTTGAGTGAACACTACAGATAATTCACATATACCACCCTTTCTACCCCCACCACTCACAGCATCCCCTATTATTGACAATTTGCATTAGTATGGTACATTTGTTACAATTTATGAACCAATATGGGAACATTATTATTAACTCAAGTCCATAGTTTATTCAGGTTTTCTTATTTTTTCCCTTTTTAAAACTGAGGTGAAATTCATATAACACAAAACTAATCATTTTAAAATGAACAATTCAGTGGCATTCAGTACACTGACAATGTTATGTAACCACCACCTTTATTTAGTTTCAAAACATTTTTACCACCCCAAAAGGAAACAGTGTACTATTAAGCAATTGTTCACATTTCTCACTCCCCTCAGCCCCTGGCAACCACAAATCCACATTTTGTCTCTGGATGTATCTATTCTGAATATTTCATATAAGTGAAACCAGACAGTGTGACTTTCTTTTTTTTACTATTATTTTACTTTAAGTTCTGGGATACAAGTGCAGAACGTGTAGGTTTGTTACTTATGTATACATGTGCCCTGGTGGTTTGTTGCACCTATCAACCTGTCATCTAGGTTTTAAGCCCCACATGCATTAGCTATTTATCCCTCCTTCCTCTCGCCCCTCAACCCTGACTAGCCCCAGTGTATGTTGTTCCTCTCCCTGTGTCCATGTGTTCTCATTGTTCATCTCACACTTATGAGTGAGAACATGTGATGTTTGGTTTTCTGTTCTTGTGTTAATTTGCTGAGGATGATGGCTTTGAGCTTCATCCATGTCCCTGCAAAGGACATGATCTCATTCTTTTATGGCTGCATAGTATTCCAGGTATATATGTACCACATTTTCTTTATTCTGTCTATCACTGATGGGCATTTGGATTGGTTCCATGTCTTTGCTATTGTAAATAGTGCTGCACTAAACATATGTGTGCATGTGTCTTTATAGTAGAATGATGTATATTCCTTTGGTTATATACCCATTAATAGGATTGCTGGATCAAATGGTATTTCTGGTTCTAGATCCTTGAGGAATCACCACACTCTCTTCCACAATAGTTGAACTANTAGCCCCAGTGTATGTTGTTCCTCTCCCTGTGTCCATGTGTTCTCATTGTTCATCTCACACTTATGAGTGAGAACATGTGATGTTTGGTTTTCTGTTCTTGTGTTAATTTGCTGAGGATGATGGCTTTGAGCTTCATCCATGTCCCTGCAAAGGACATGATCTCATTCTTTTTATGGCTGCATAGTATTCCAGGTATATATGTACCACATTTTCTTTATTCTGTCTATCACTGATGGGCATTTGGATTGGTTCCATGTCTTTGCTATTGTAAATAGTGCTGCACTAAACATATGTGTGCATGTGTCTTTATAGTAGAATGATGTATATTCCTTTGGTTATATACCCATTAATAGGATTGCTGGATCAAATGGTATTTCTGGTTCTAGATCCTTGAGGAATCACCACACTCTCTTCCACAATAGTTGAACTAATTTACATTTCCACCAACAGTATAAAAACGTTCCTATTTCTCCAAAGCCTCATCAGCATCTATTGTTTCTTGTTTTTAATAATCACCTTTCCGACTGGCATGAGATGGTATCTCATTTTGGTTTTGATTTGCATTTCTCTAATGATCAATGATGTTGAGCTTTTTTCCTGTGTTTGTTGGCTGCATAAATGTCTTCTTTTGAGAAGTGTCTGTTCATATCCTTTGCCCACTCTTTGATAGGGTTGTTTTTTTCTTGTAAATTTGTTTAAGTTCCTTGTAGATTCTGGATATTATACCTTTTTCAGATGGATAGATTGCAAAAATTTTCTTCCATTCTGTAGGCTGATGCTCACTCTAATGATAGTTTCTTTTGCTGTGCAGAAACTCTTTAGTTTAATTAGATCCCATTTGTCAATTTCGGCTTTTCTTGCAGTTGCTTTTGGCATTTTCATCGTGAAGTCTTTGCCCATGCCTATGTCCTGAATGGTCTTACCTAGGTTTTCTTCGAGGGATTTTATGGTTTTAGGTCTTATGTTTAAGTCTTTAATCCATCTTTAGTTAATTTTTGTATAAAGTGTAAGGAAGGGGTTCAGTTTCAGTTTTCTGCATATGGCTAGCAACTTTTCCCGACACCATTTATTAAATGGGAAATCCTTTCCCCATTGTTTGTTTTTGTCCAGTTTGTCAAAGATCAGATGGTTGTAAATGTGTGGTGTTATTTCTGAGGTCTCTGTTCTGCTCCATCGGTCTATATGTCTGTTTTTGTACCAGTACCATGCTGTTTTGGTTACTGTAGCCTTATAGTATATTTTGAAGTCAGGTAACATGATGCCTCCAGCTTTGTTCTTTTTGCTTAGGGTTGTCTTGGCTATATGGGCTCTTTTGGGGTTTTAATATGAGATATAAAGTAGTTTTTTCTAATTCTGTGAAAAATGTCAGTGGTAGTTTGATGGAAATAGCATTGAATCTATAAATTACTTTAGGCTGTATGGCCATTTTCTTGATGTTGATTCTTCCTATCCATGAGCATGGAATGTTTTTCCATTTGTTTGTATCCTCTCTTATTTCCTTGAGCAGTAGTTTGTAGTTCTCTTTGAAGAGGTCCTTCATGTCTCTGGTTAACTGTATTCCTAGGTATTTTATTCTCTTTGTAGCAATTGTGAATGAGAGTTCATTCAAGATTTTGCTCTCTGTTTGTCTATTATTGGTGTATAGGAATGCTTGTGATTTTTGCACACTGATTTTGTATCCTGAGACTTTGCTGAAGTTGCTTATTAGCTTATGGAGTTTTGGGGCTGAGATTATGGGGTTTTCTAAATATAGACTCATATCATCTGTAAACAGAGACAATTTGATTTCTTCTCTTCCTATTTGAATATGCTTTATTTCTTTCTCTTGTCTGATTGCCCTGGCCAGAACTTCAAATACTATGTTGAATAGGAGTGGTGAGAGAGGGCATCCTTGTCTTGTGATGGTTTTCAAAGGAAATGCTTACAGCTTTTGCCCATTTCGCATGACATTGGCTGTGGGTTTGTCATAAATAGCTCTTATTATTTTGAGCTATGTTCCATCAATGCCCAGTTTCTTGAGAGTTTTTAACATGAAGGGATGTTGAATTTTATTGAAGGCTTATTCTGCTTCATTTGAGATAATCACATGGTTTTTGTCATTGGTTCTATTTATGTGATGGATTACATTTATTGATTTGTGTATGTTGAACCAACTTTGTGTCCCAGGGATGAAGCCGATTTGATCTTGGTGGATAAGCTTTTTGATGTGCTGTTGGATTCGGTTTTCCAGTACTTTATTGAGGATTTTTGCATTAATGTTCATCAGAGACATTGGCCTGAAGTTTCTTTTTTTGTTGTGTTTCTGCCAGGTTTTGGTATCAGTATGATGCTGGCCTCAAAATGAGTTAGGGAGGAGTCCCTCCTTTTCAATTGTTTGAATAGTTTCAGAAGGAATGGTACAAGCTCCTCTTTGTACCTCTGGTAGAATTCATCCATGAATCCATCTGGTCCTGGGCTTTTTTTGGTTGGTAGGGTATTAATTACGGCCCCAATTTCAGAACTTGTTATTGGTCTATTCAAGTATCAACTTCTTTCTGGTTTAGTCTTGGGAGCGTGTATGTGTCCAGGAATTTATCCATTTCTTCTAGATTTTCTAGCTTATTTGCATAGAGGTATTTATAGTATTTGCTGATAGTAGTTTGCATTTCTGTGAGGTCAGAGGTGATATTCCCTTTATCAATTTTTATTGTGTCTATTTGAGTCTTCTCTCATTTCTTTTTTATTAGTCTAGCTAGCCATCTATTTTGTTAATTTTTTCAAAAAACCAGCTCCTGGATTCATTGAGTTTTTGAAAGGTTTTTTGGTGTCTCTATCTTCTTCAGTTCTGCTCTGAACTTAGTTATTTCTTGTCTTCTCCTAGGTTTTGGATTTGTTTGCTCTTGCTTCTCTAGCTTTTTTAATTGTGATGTTAGGGTGTCAATTTGAGTTCTAGCTTTCTAATGTGGGCATTTAGTGCTATAAACTTCCCTCTTAACACTGCTTTAGCTGTGTCCCAGAGATTCTGGTACATCTCGTTGTTCTCATTGGTTTCAAATAACTTCTTGATTTCTGCCTTAATTTCATTATTTACCTAGGAGTCATTCAGGAGCATGTTGTTCAATGTCCATGTAGTTGTGTGATTTTGAGTGAGTTTCTTAATCCTGATTTCTAATTTGATTGCACTCTGGTCTGAGAGACTGTTATAATTTCAGTTCTTTTGCATTTGCTGAGGAATGTTTTACTTCCAATTATGTGGTCTATTTTAGAATAAGTGCCATGTGGCACTAAGAAGAATGTCTATTCTGTTGATTTGGGGTGGAGAGTTTTGTACATGTCTGTTAGGTCCATTTGATCCAGAGCTGAGTTCAAATCCTGAATATCCTTGTTAATTTTCTGTCTCGTTGATCTAATATTGACAGTGGGGTATTAAAGTCTCCCAGTATTATTGTGTGGAAGTCTAAGTCTCTTCGCAGGTGTCCAAGAACTTGTTTTATGAATCTGGTTGCTCCTGTATCAATTTTTGGTCTCATTGATCTGTCTAATATTGACAGTGGGGTGTTAAAGTGTCCCACTATTATTGTGTGGGAGTCTAAATCTCTTTGTAGGTCTCTAAGAACTTGCTTTATGAATCTGGGTGCTTCTGTATTAGGTGCATATATATTTAGGACAGGTAGCTCTTCTTGTTGCATTGATCCCTTTACCATTATGCAATGCCCTTCTTTGTCTTTTTTGATCTTTGTTGGTTTAATTTCTGTTTTGTTAGGGACTAGGATTGCAACCCTTGCTGCTTCTTCTTCTTCTTTTTTTTTTTTTCTTTCCATTTGCTTGGTAAATATTCCTCCATCCCTTTATTTTGAGCCCATGTGTGTCTTCGCATGTGAGATAGGTCTCCCTAATATAGCACAGTGATGAGTCTTGACTCTTTATCCAATTTGCCAGTCTGTGTCTTTTAATTGGGGCATTTAGCCCATTTACATCTAAGGTTAATAATGTTATATGTGAATTTGATCCTGTCATCATGATGCTATCTGGTTATTTTGCACACTAATTGATGCAGTTTTTTCATAGTGTCATTGGTCTTGGTTGATGTTTATATTTTGGTGTGTTTTTGCAGTGGCTGATACCAGTTTTTCCTTTCCATAGTTGGTGCTTCCTTCAGGAGCTCCTGCAAGACAGGCCAGGTAGTGATGAAATCCCTCAGCATTTGATGGTCTGGAAAGGATTTTATTTCTCCTTCTCCTATAAAGTTTAGTTTGGCTGGATATGAAATTTTGGGCTGAAAATTCTTTTCTTTAAAATATTGGCCCCCACTCTCTTCTGGCTTATAGAGTTTCTGCTGAGAGGTCCACTGTTAGTCTGATGGGCTTCCTTTTGTAGGTTACCTGGCCTTACTCCCCGGCTGCCCTTAACATTTTTTTCCTTCCTTTTAACCTTGGAGAATCTGATGATTGTGTCTTGGAGTTGATCTTCTAGTGGAGTATCTTAGTGGTGTTCTCTGTATTTCCTGAATTTGAATGTTGGCCTGTCTTGCTAGGTTGGGGAAGTTCTCCTGGATAATATCCTGAAGTGTGTTTTCCAACTTGGTTCCATTCTCCCTATCTTTCTCAGGTACTCCAATCAATCATAGGTTAGGTCTTTTTACATAGTCCCATATTTCTCAGAGGTTTTGTTCGTTCCTTTTCATTCTTTGTTCTCTAATCTTGTCTTCATGCCTGATTTCAGCAAGATGATCTTCAAACTCTGATATCCTTTGTTCTGCTTGGTCGACTCAGCTATTGATACTTGTGTATGCTTCACGAAGTTTCATGGTGTGTTTTTCAGCTCCATCAGGTAATTTGTATTCCTCTCTAAACTGGTTATTCTATTTAGCAGCTCCTATAGCCTTTTATCAAGGTTCTTAGCTTCTTTGCATTGGGTTAGAACATGCTCTTTTAGCTCAGTGGAGTTTATTACCCACCTTCTGAAGCCTACTTCTGTCAATTTGTCCATCTCATCCTCTGTCCAGTTCTGTGTCCTTGCTAGAAAGGTGTTGCGATCATTTGGAGAAGAGGCACTCTGACCTTTTGGGTTTTCAGAGTTTTTTTGTTCTTTCTCATCTTCATGAGTTTGTCTAGTTTCGATATTTGAGGCTGCTGACCCTTGGATGGGGTTTTTGTGGGGGATTTTTTTGTTGATGCTGTTGTTGTTGCTGTCTGTTTGTTTGTTTGTTTGTTTTTCTTTCAAAGGTCAAGTCCCTCTTCTGTAGGGCTGCTGCAGTTTGCTGGGGATTCACTACAGGCCTTATTCATCTGGTGTTTGCTCTCGCGCCTGGAGGCGTCGCTTGAGGAGGCTAGAGAACAGAAAAGATGGGTGCCTGCTTCTTCCTCTGGGATCTCTGACTTCGAGGGGCACCAACCCGATGGCAGTAGGAATGCTCCTACATAGGGTGTCTGACAACCCCTATTGGAGGGTCTCACCCAGTTGGGTGGCATGGGGAGCAAGACCTGTTTAATGAAACACTTTGTCCCTTGGTGGAGGGGGTGTGCTTTGCTGGGAAGGGGACCCACTCATCTGGGCTGCCTAGATTCCTCAGAATTAGCAGGAGGAAAGACTAAGTCTGCTGGTCCATGGAGACTGCAGCCACCCCTCCTGCTAGGGGCTCAGCCCCAGGGGGATCAGAGTTCTGTCCCTGAATCCCTGGTTGGAGTTGTTGGAGTTCCTGCAGGGAGGCCCCGCCCAGTGAGGAGGGATGGGTCAGGGTCAGGCCTGAAGAGGGTCTGGCCGCAGTTTGCCACAGCTGGTGTGTTGGGGTGTGGGAGATACCGCTTGGGACCAAGCCATCCAGCCTCCCTGGCTCCCGCAGAGGAAAAGTGCAGCCTGGAGCTATAGAGATGGCTGTTGCCCTTCCCCAACCCTGGGAACTTAGTGTGTTAGGTGGCTATCAGTTCCAGTATTGGCTACCATCTCTCCCCCAAAGAGCTCAGACAGCTTAGACAGCAGACAGCTGCAGCTGTGGTGCTGACCGCCCCCTGCCCCCGGGAACTTAGCAGGCTTAGGCAGATTCTAGCTAAGCGGCTGTTGAGAATCTGTGTGACTCCTTGGTTGGGAACCTAGGCCCTGGTGGTGTGGGTTCACTAGTGGCATCTTCTGATCTGTGGGTTGCACAGTTCCATGAAAAAAGCACGGTTTCCCAGGTTGGGTAGCACACTCACTCACTGCCTCCCTTGGCTATGGGCTGGGGGCTTCCCTGCCCCATGTGGCTCTCAGGTGGGCCACTGCACCATAATTGTCTTCCTTCCTCTCAGAGGGTCACACCAGCTGCCTGGTCAGTTCTGATGACAGAACCTAGATACCTCGGTTGCCAGTGAAGGATTTGCATGCTGTTATAGTTCTTTTTGATGGGAGCCTCCAATCGCTGCTGCTTCTAGTCGGCCATCTTGGCCTCACCTATGACTTTCCTAAACTGGCATTTTTTACTTAGCACAGTGGTTTTGAGTTTCATCCACGTTGTAGTGTATATCAGTACTTCATTTCTTTTTATGGCTGAATAATATTGTATTATATGTATATACCACAAATTATTTATCCATTCGTCTGTTGATGGATAGGGTATTTGGTCTGTCTTCACTTTTGGACTATTGTAAATCATGCTGTTATGAACATGTATTTACACGTATTTGTTTCAGTACCTGTTTTCAGTTCTTTTCGGTATATACCTGGCAGTGGAATTCTGGGGTCATATGGTAATTCTATGTTTAGTATTTTAAGGAACTGGCAAATTATTTTCCATAGTGGTTGAACTATTTTACACTCCACCCAGCAATGTATAAGACTTCCAATTTCTCCACATCCTCCTCCACACTTGTTATTTTCTATTTGGGTTCTTATTACAGCCATCCTAGTGAATGTGAAGTGGTAATTCATTGTAGTTCTTATTTGCATTTCCCTAAAGACTAATAATGTCAAGCATTTTTTCATGTGTTTGTTGACCATGTGTAGATCCTCTTTAGATAAATGTCTATTCAAGTCAGTTACCCATGTTTTAATTGGTTGGTTTGTCTTTTTGTTGTTGAGTCATAAGAGTTTTTTAAATATATTCTAGATTCTAGGCCCTTATCAGATATGTGATTTGCTAATATTTTCTCCCTTTCTATAGACTGTCTTTTCAGTGTCTTGACATCTTTCAATGTATAAAAGTTTTAAAATTTTTTATTAAGTCAAATTTATTTGTTTTCTTGTTTGTTATTTTTGTATCATATCTAAAATCCATTGTCAAATCCAAGGTCATGATGACTTACTCACTTGTGTTTGTCTAAGGGTGCTATTATGGTTTTATCTCTTATATTTAGGGGATTGATCAATTGGGAGTTAATTTTTGTATGTAGTGTGAGGTAGGGGTCCACCTTCTTTCTTTTGCATGTGCTTATCAGTTGTCCCAGCATCATTTGTTGGAGAGACTATTTTTTCTCCATTAAATGGTCTTGGCACCCTTATAAGGGTTTATTTTTGGACTCTCAGTTCTATTCTTTTGGTCCATGTGTGTATTTTTATGCTAGTGCCAGGCTGTTTTGATTACTATAGCTTTGTAGTAAGTGTTGAAATTGGGAAGTGTGAGTCTTCCAACTTTGTTTTTCCTTTGCAATATTCTTCTGGCTACACTTGCAATTTAATATGAATTTGAGAATCAGTTTTTCCATTTCCGAAAAAAAAAAAAAATAGGCCATTGAAATTTCAGTAGCAATTGCATTGAATCTGGAGATCAATTTGTAGAGTATTGCCATCTTAATAATATTAAGTCTTCCAATCCATGGACATGGGATGTCTTTCTACTTACTTACGTCTTCTATAATTTCTTTCAGAAATGTTTTGTAGTTTTCAGTCTATAACTATTTTATCTCTTTGGTTAAGTTTATTCCTAGGCATTTTATTTTTTTGGATGCCACTGTAAATAGAATTTTCTTAATTTCCTTTGAAGAGGGTTCATTAGCAATGTATAGAAACAACTGATTTTTGAGTGTTTTTATTATACCCTGTAACTTTACTAAATTCATTTATTAGCTCTAGTAGCTTTCTTGTGAATACTTTGGGAGTTTTCATATATTGGATAATATCATCTAAGGATAGAAATAGTTTTACCTCTTCCTTTCCAATTTGGATGGCTTTTATTTCTTTTTCTTGTCTAATTGCACTGGCTACTATTTCCTGGACAGTGTTAAATAGCAGTGGTGAAAGAAAGTGTCCTTGTCTTGTTCCTAATCCTAGGCAGAAAGCTTTCAGTATTTCACCATCTGATATGTTGTTACCTGTGGATTTTTCATAAATGCTCTTTATTATGGTAAGGAAGTTCCCTTCTAATCCTAGTTTTCTGAGGAATCATGAAAGGGTGTTGGTTTTTTCAAATGCCTTTTTGCATCAGTGGAGATAATCATGCGTTTTTTGTTGTTGTTGTTTTCTTTCTTTCTTTCTTTCTTTTCTTCATTTTTCTATGATGTGCATTGCCTGGAATGATTTTCTTATGTTGAACCACCCTTGAGTTACAGTGATAAATCACACTTGATCATGATGTATAATACACTTAATAGGCTGTTGGATTTATTTTGCTAGTATTTTGTTGAGAATTTTTGCATCTATATTCACAAGGAATATTGGTTTTTAGCTTTCTTTTTTACCACATCTTTGTCTGGCTTTGGTATAAAGGCAATGCTAGCCCCATAGAATGAGTTAGTAAGTATCCTTTCCACCCCTGTTTTTTATCTAGCAGTTTGAGAATTTGGTGTTATTTAAGTGCATGGTAGAATTCACCAGTGAAGCCATCTGGTCCTGATGGCTTCTTAGTGGGGAGATTTTTGGTTATTGATTCAATCTCTGTATTATTAGAAGTCTGTTCAGATTTCCTATTTCCTCTTTACTTAGATTTACTAGTTTGTGTGTTTTTAGGAATCTGTACAGTTCATCTAGGTTATCTAATTTGTTGATCTACAACTGTTCCATAACCTAATATTTATAATACTTTGTATTTCTATTTGGTTGTTGCTAATGTCCTCACTTTCATTTTTGATTTTAGTTATTTATTTCTTCTTCCTCTTTTTCTAATCCATTTAGATAAAGTTTTGTCAATTTTATTGATCTTTTCCAAGAACCAACTTTTAGTTTCATTGATTATCTCGACGGTGTTTCTCTTCTCTATTTCATTTATCTCTGCTCTAATATTAAGTTTCATCCTTGCTAGCTTTAGATTTAGTTTGTTCTTCCTTTTCCAGTTCCTTGAGGCATAAAAGTTAAATTATTCATTTCAAATCTTCCTTTTCTCTTTTTTTTAGATGGAGTCTCACTCCAATCTCTGCCTCTCAGGTTCAAGCAATTCTCCTGCCTCAGCCTCCCAAACAGTCAAGATAACAGGCACATGCATACCACCACACCCAGCTAATTTTTGTATGTTTAGTAGAGCCCAGGTTTCACCATTTTAGCCAGGCTGGTCTCAAACTCCTGACCTCAAGTGATCTGCTTGTCTCGACCTCCCAAATTCCTGGGATTACAGGCATGAGACAGCATGCCCGGCTCTCGGATCTTTTTTAATATGAACATTTATGGCTATTACTTTCCCTCTGAGCACTGTTTTCACTGCATCCCATATATTTTGATACGTTGCAATTTTGTTTCTGTTCTTCTCCAAGTAAATCTAATTTTCCTATGATTTATCCTTGTGACTTACTGGTTGTTTAAGAATGTGTTGCTTAATTTGCACATATTTGTAAATTTTTTAGTTTTCCTTGTATTAACTTCTAGTTTCATTCCATTTTGGTTGGAGAAGATACTTTGTATGATTTCAATCTTTTTAGATATATTAAGACTTTTTGTGGCCTAACATTTGGTCTATCCTGGGGAAGATTCCATATCCACTTGAGAAGAATGTATATTCAGCTTTTGTTGGGTGGAATGTATATTCAGCTTTTGTTCTGCTAGGTCTAGTTGGTTTATGCTGTTTTTCAAGTTGTCTATTTTCTTTTGGATCATCTGTTTTTCTATTTATTATGAAAAGTGGCATAATGTAGTCTCTGGTGACTATTGTAGTACTGTCTATTTCTCCCTTCCAGTCTGTCAATGTCTCTTTCATATATTTTTGGGTCCTGTTGTTTGATGGATATATGTGTATAATTGCTATATCTTCTTGATGAATTACCTTTTTGTCAATATATAATATCCTTCTTTGTCTCCTGTAACAGTTTTTTACTTAAAGTCTATTTTCTCTAACATTAGTATAGCCACACAACCTCTCTTGTGGTTACTACTTGCATGAAAAAATATTTTTCCATAATTTCACTTTAATCTCTTGGTCTTTGCATCTAAAGTAAGTCCTTTGCAGATAGCATATGGTTTGATCATTCGATCACGTTGTATTATCCATTTTGCCAAGCTCTGCCTTTTGACTGAAGAGGTTAATACACCTACATTTAAAGTAATCACTGACATGGAAGGTCTTACTTCTGCCATTTTGCTATTTGATTTGTGTATGTTCTATACCATTTCTCTGTTTCTCACTTCCTCCAATGCTGTCTTATTTTGTATTTAGCTTATTATTAGTGGTATACCATTTTATTCCCTTTTCATTTTCTTTTGTGATTTTTAAAAAATATTTTCTTAGTCATTGCCATCTGAATTACAATTAACGACCTAAATTTATAACAACCTAATTTTAACCGATACCAACTTAGTTTCAGTAACATACAAAAATTCTACTACTTAGCAGCTTAATCACCCCTTACATGTTGTTGTCACAAATTATATATTTATAAGTTGTGTGCCAGATTTATAATTATTTTTAAGCATTTGTCTTTTAAATCATATAGGAAATAAAAAGAGGAGTTACAAACCAAAATACAATTATCCTAGCTTTAATATATTTACCTATGTAGTTGTCTTTACTGAAGTTCTTTATTTCTTTGTATGGCCTCAAATTATCTTCTAGTAGTCATCCTGAAGGACTCCCTTTATCATTTCTGTAGGGTAAGTCTACTAACAACAAGCTCCTTCGGCTTTCGTTTATCTCAAAATGTCTTAATTTTCTTCTTTTTTTTTTATACTTTATGTTCTAGGGTACATGTGCACAACGTGCAGGTTTGTTACATATATATGCATGTGCCATGTGGTGTGTTGCACCCATTAACTCGTCATTTACATTAGGTATATCTCCTAATGCTATCCCTCCTCCCTCCCCCCACCCCACAATAGGCCCTGCTGTGTGATGTTCCCCTTCCTGTGTCCAAGTGATCTCATTGTTCAATTCCCACCTATGAGTGAGAACATACGGTGTTTGGTTTTTTGTCCTTGTGATAGTTTGCTGAGAATGATGGTTTCCAGCTGCATCCATGTCCCTACAAAGGACACAAACTCATCCTTTTTTTTATGGCTGCATAGTATTCCATGGTGTATATGTGCCACATTTTCTTCATCCAGTCTGTCACTGATGGACATTTGGGTTGATTCCAAGTCTTTGCTATTGTGAATAGTGCCGCAATCAGCATACATGTGCATGTGTCTTTATAGTAGCATGATTTATAATCCTTTGGATATATACCCAGTAATGGGATGGCTGGGTCAAATGGTATTTCTTGTTCTAGATCCTTGAGGAATCGCCACACTGTTTTCCACAATGGTTGAACTAGTTTACAGTCCCACCAACAGTGTAAAAGTGTTCCTATTTCTCCACATCCTCTCAGCACCTGTTGTTTCCTGACTTTTTAATGATTGCCATTCTAACTGGTGTGAGATGGTATCTCATTGT